>NW_024870499.1:1311-58880 GCF_013358625.1 Macadamia integrifolia
AAAAAAAAAAAAAAATCTTGTCAGAAACACAAGAAAATACAAAATTTGTTTTTCTTCTAATGGTAGTCAAACATAAATACCTTTTTTTTTTTTACCATTTTTTTTTCATTTCTATTCTTTTCTTCTATTTTCTAGATTCTTTTTTCTTTTTATTTCTTTTCTTTTCTTCTCTTGGCTACCAAACACAGCTCGAAAAGAAAAGAAAAAAGTACAACAAAATAATCTTGCCAAAAACACAAGAAAACAAAATAAAATACAAAAACTTTTCTTTTCTTCTCTTGGCTACCAATCACAGTCAAAGAGAACTTCTTAAACAAAGAAAAAAATTACAAAATTGTATTCTCTTGGCTACCAAAGACAGCCTAAGAGAAGAAATAAGAGAATATTTTATGGAAGACCACTTAGGCAAGAACCCCTTGAGCACTGCGTGTCAAGTCTCTTCTACAGGTAGCCAGCCCGAGCTAACTAGGCCAGGTCTAACTGGACAAGATGGCTAGGCTGGCTGGAAATAAGGCTTGAATAAGACTACAGTCATTGTTGTCTAAGACCAGCACATCCAAATTCATTACAAAGAATCCTTAAGAATGGCTCTTATGTTAATTGTTACAATTATGTTAATTGTGTGTTTGGATTTGTAATGGTTAGATCAAATTACCAAGGCCACAGCATCACGAGCGGCTAATGCAACTATGTCGGCGCATGAGACAACCCCGGGGCACAAGCTCTCCAGTTGTGCTTTGGCATCATCAATCACTTCAAAGCCTCTTAATCCTTGGTTTGGCAATGCACTCCTCTCAGCAGATGTGCCTGTAATCAGGACTGATCCATCGCAGCCCTGTGTGTTTGGTATGTGTTAATTTCTATAACAAATCAAACTCACTCTATCCTCTTAATAATAATACTAGTACTAACAGAGAGGAGAATTAATAACATAACCTGAACAAAACAATCATGAAAATGAAGCCTAAGCAAACCAGCAGCAATGGTAGTATCTCTGTTGAAATGTGTTTGTACAGTAGACCTTACAGTGGCCTCAGCTTTTGGGCATGAAGAAGCATAAAAACCTGTTTTCAAGCCTCCTTGGCCTTTAGCTGAGATACTCATCAAGAAAATCAATACAGCAAGCAAAAACATAGAAGCAGCCATTCTGTTCTAACAACTCTTATGAATTTGGGTTGATACCATAAGACCTATATATAACTAGTCTTTGCTTAGTCTCCATTTCTTTCTCCATTTCATGTTTGGGTCTTGTCACCTTTCCTCCTCCTTGACTTGGTTGAAGCGTGTGGGCCATTACAGGAGAAGCTTTCCTTATTTTTTTTTGACTTCTGAGATTGTCTTATTGTTGGTCTTAAAATTGGGTTTCACAGGGAATTGTGTAATAAAATTCTCAAGAGATTAGTGGGTAGAATCTCCCAATCTTTTTATCCTTTTTAGCTTTACACCTTTATACGCGTAAGAGGTTGCTTTCCCTTTCTTTCAATTCCTTCCTTTGTTAGTTAAATCTTTCCTTTCTGTTTGTTCACATTAGCTTTTGATCAACAAGATCACTCGCTAGGGAGTAGGGACCTTAAAGCTCATGCACATGATGTGGCCATGGACTTGGCTAGTTGAAGTACTTGGAATAAAGCAAACCAAACCCTTTTCTTACACCTTTTTATTTTATTTTATTTATTTATTTTGGCATAGTTTATTTGGGTTTGATCATAAACGGATACAGTGGTGAGCCCAGATTACATGGTCAGGTCAAGACGAGTTCACTATTGGAGTTAACCCCTCAAACGAAGATGATGATAGCTAGGGTTTTACGTGTGTGGACAATGTGAAAGGAAAAGTGTGGAGTGAGAACTGCCATAGCTTTAATTGTCCCAGAAGCCGAATATTCTGCTTCATAGCTTTATAAGCCAGGTACTTGAAATAATTAATTGTTATCACTATTTGCCTTCACAAAAATTAAAATAAAAACTGCATCATTATTATGCCTGACCAGTCTTGTGGGCTCATACTGATACCATAATCGCTTAGATTGGGTCATATCGAGATTGAATTAGAATCATTCAATTTTCATCGAAAACAGTGAAGAGCACCAAACACCCCCGTGAGTGACCCCAAAGAGGTATGAGAAGTTTAATTTGAAACCACACTCTTCGTGAGGCGAAAGACCCTAAAAGGGCATACCCCTCTTCACGAAGAGGCTGCTTCCCAACTTGAACCCACCATCATTAGGCACAATGGAACAACCTTACCATGCAAAAATAAGGTAGATATATGAAGTAAAAGATCTGCCTTCTCCAATGGAAATATGTTTTGCTCCACCTATTATTCAAGTCCTGACATGCAATTTTCATGGTTTAAGAAATTCTCTTTATGCTTGGTATTTCCTCAACTAAAAGAGAAGATTCCCTTTTTGAATTTCAAAATTCACCCCTAGGAATGGTGAAGTTTTCTTTTGCTGCCAAAAAATTAATCTTGTGAAAAACACAAGAAAACAAATGAAAATACAAAAACTTCTCTTCTATAACTAGAAATTCCCAGTCTATCACAGTTGCAGGCCTTGCTGAAGAATAGAGTTGAAAAAGTACAAGAATTTGAAAGTATAATCATCAAAATCCTTAACTATAAAATCTCAGGCTTGATGTCCTTAATAGAAATAAGATCTCCAATTCTCTAAGAAGTCATTTGGATTAATAGAGCCACTTCAAAGGTCATATCTTCTTATATACTGGTTCCTTGGATTAAAACTATCCTCCACTTCTCTGCGCAGTGCTAGTATATTATTATATGACTCTTTGGATTATGCTATCAGTAGGCTAGCCAAGGGGGTTCACAGGATTACTGCCTGGTTAGTCAGTTGTAAGATTGGATTGTTAATAGAAGTAAGCTTTGGACCTTCACCCCAGCATCCATAATGTGGAGTTGTTAACCACTCAAAATAGTTTCGAAAGAGGACCAGATATATATTGGTACTTGGTAACCAACTCCTAATTTTATCCATTGAAATGTGATATCATATCTGAAGTAAGAAACTTTCACAAGTCTTCTGAGCATGCAAAACGCTAGAACCATATAATATATATAAATTCAAGGGGAAGAGAAAATATCATTATTTATCCAAACAGATTCAACCATTTAATATAAAAAAATAATAATTTAGTTGTTGCATATAAAAAAATTTGGTCGCTGTTACCGGAAATTTGGAGACCTAAAAATCCAACCATTTAGTGAAGTATACACAAGTCCTTGGAGAGATAAGACCATCTGGTGTGCACTCAGTTATCCGTGGACAGACTCCACATGGGATTGAAGCCATGGCACCTGTTTTTGAAACCCCTCCCGCTGGGGCTCCTTTAGCTGAGCACTTGTAGCAAACTGTTCCCACTGGTATAGAGGCAAATTCACCCATCGCAGTGCTCCTCAACTCCATGATTTCATTGTCCAGAACCAAAACCCGCAAGATTTCAGCTATTTGCTGAGTGGTGCACTCAACTTTAATGACACCAGATCTACGAATTGACTCTGTTATCCCTTCAGTTGTGACGACCTTCATCTTGGAGACATGCCTCAAGCATAGCTCTTTAAGAAGCTTTATGTAATCAGTGTCTAGGTTCCCTTCCACATACCATGCACCACCAGTGAGTTCCTTAGAGGGTTCAAACTCTACTGCCATATAGTGTTTTTTCCCTTTATTTTGGATGCTCACAACCTCCTTTATCAGCTTCTTTCCTTGAAGGGACTTAAGGGACTTTTTGACAAGCGCGTCTTGAAGTTTTGTTTCTCGTTTCATGTCACCTATCCAGATTCCCATGTCTTGCTTGCTTTTGATCAGGTCATAGAGAACACGTTCCGAATCATTTAGACTTGGAGAGGTAGAATTTGGGTCAGGTCGTCTTCTTTTGAGGGATAAATTGTCAGGTGTACGGCCCATTTCTGTAGAAAACAAAGATGCAAATACATTAATAAGCCATGAAGCAAAAAAGCATGGATCTGTCTTAGATTGGAATCGTTGCAATGTGGAGATGGAAACTCCGGATTTCAATGCGAACATGATACTAATAATGTAAGTAGATAGCTCAGAAGTTCATCTGAAAAGAACAGTTGCTAGTAATTTCAAGAATGTAGCTGTGGCATCAGCATTATCTACCACCAACTAGTGGGCTAGTATATGTGAAAACCTACTGATGCGTACATTTTTATCCACAATTTGACAGCTATAATCATCACTGAAACTGGCAACAGGCCCGACAGAGTTACAATATTGTTAACCATTTTAGACAGCATGTTAAGTAAGAAGTTCGATCATCTAATGGCCCATCGAAAACCCAAAACTGTCATGATATACTTTCGTGGGCATTCTACAATAACACTGAAACCATAATAATAGCATGATAGTTTGGAACTTCAATAAGCAAACTAAAAGGTGGAAAGAAGAATATGTAAATTGAGATTTTCCGTCACAAATTTGTGGAAAACTACCTCATACAGTTTGAGCCAAGTACTGAAAACCCAAGGGAGCATTATGAACATTACCTATTCCACTTGTAGCTGACAACTAGGAACTCTCTCTCTCTCTCTCTCTCTCTCTCTCTAAGAGGGGTGGGGGGGGGGGGGGGGGAAGTCACATATTTCAGCTCAACCAACATTTCACAAAGAACCAATCCTATAAAAGTCAACCCAGAAAGTGGTAAGAAAAATAAAGACACCCAGAAAGACCAGCTGCAATCTACTAAAGAGAGAGCCTAAAGCGAAAATGCAACTACTCTCCAGAGAATACACATTCCAGTTGACTGAGCCTAATTCTAATTGTTTTGTTCCGAAGCAAAGATATCCACAGGGGCCGGTTTGTCCTATTCATTCATGACCAAGAGCTACTGGATTCTCTTTTGGATAGGCCCTGAAAGGATAAGGTTGGAATGCCAACAGACAACTATTAATCTATTATTAACAACTTCTCAAATTTTTTGCTGTACTATTAATTGAGCCGTGCAGATATATGATTCTATCCGCCAAATTGGAATCCACAACCAAATGTGTCTCTATTCCAACCACTGTGTAAGGCCCCCATACAAAGGATAGGCTAAAACCGGTTTGCTTGAGGAGAATCTTTTCTATGATCAGACCTAAATTAATGTCATGCATGAACAGGCTATGTAAAATCCAGTACAGTATCAGTATCAGTAGAATAAGTGATGTGGCATAATCCAGATTATTTTCTACCTATTCTACTTAAGAGTACAGAAATGCGTTCATTTCCTCTGCATCACTGATACTACTAGAGAGAGTAAGGGGCCTAAAGAAGAAGAGAGGATAGAGTATATTAGGAACAAGTAAGTAAATGGGACTGGTCCAGGATGGTGTTACAATTTTATCCATATCTTAATGCCTTCTTAGATTTGAGGCATGTAAATCGAACTATGGCAACTGCAAATTATGAAATTGGGATACGAAAAATATCATAGATCTAACCTTTATTCTCCATCAACGGAAGAAAAGGGAGGAGGAAGTTTTAAGTTCAAGCAGTCATAAAGAAAAACGGAAAAGAAGATTATCAGACCATAAGAGTGAAAGAAACTTGGAGATCAGGAAATTGAAGTATAAAATCCAAAACCTTTCTTTTCGTAAATGTTAACATGGACTCCTTCTGTGATAATGCAGAGGAAGATTCATTTAAAAAGGGCTTTCTTTTGCATTTTAACAATCATTTGATAGTTGATAGGTCCTTCACATGCAAACAATGCACAGAGCTGGGCTATGTTGATTGTGATACTAAAACACCGAAATTAGATGCGCATAGCAATATAGTCAATTTCAAGCTAAGGCACTCTTTATTCGTCTCTCTCCCCTCACCCCCCCCCCCCAAAAAAAAAAAAAAAGAAAAGAAACGAGACTTGGGGGGGGGGGGGAGGGGAGCCATTCTGATGTAGGATGACTAGGCCAATCAGTCTTGTAACCATGTTGACAGGTCTAGTTGGTTGAGTTTCTGCCAACATCTCTTGGACAAAAATTCTACAGAAACTATAGAAATCCTGGAAACTCCAGAAGGAAGGTAAGCCAGAAAGTAAGGCCCCAGTATGAATTTGAACCCTTGGAAAGGATAATTAACGCAGAAGTAGATTGCAAGAAACTACCCCAGCAGTTTATAACCCCAAACAATACAAATAGGAGCAGGAAACAAAGAAATAAGACCATCAAATAAACCAACAATGATACAATACCAATGCATGAGGAAAACCAGCCCAAAACCCAACCCGATAGGAGAGAGTAAGACCTGCTATAGAGCTCGAGAGAGAGAGGTGCGGCCAGGTCTGTAGGAGTCCGATTGAGTTGCATTCTTGGGCGTAGGTAGTCCCTAGGGAGGGTACAAAAACCCCCAAAGTTGAGAGGATTCTGACGGCTGGTTGTGAAGTTACAAGCTTTCTTGATTTTTTGACCTAGGAGAAATAATCACAGGCTTCAGGAGAGAATCAATTTTGGTTGTAACTTGGACAGATCTGAACTTCTGAATACTCACAACAGTCGTATACTTCAACAGTAGTAACTTTAGGATAAAATAGAAAACTTTAGACAAGAAGAAACAAAGGGAAAAGTGGGGGAGGAGCGGCTGTCTCGGCCCGGGCTTCTCACCCACAGCTATCCCGGCTGTTCTAAGAAATTGACTGTAATTATTCTTTATTCAAATATGAAATTATGAATACATAGGCTCCTCTAATTATAGAGGGAAGAAAAAAACAACCAAACTACTACTAGGAGCTAGTTTCCCAATAGGACTAGACACTCCTACTTCAACTAGGAGCTAGTTTCCCAATAGGACTAGACACTCCTACTACAACTAGAAATTCAAAATTGGACTAGGAATAGTAAACTTATGTGGAAAACAAATAGAGTACTAAGACAATTTGGACTTGACATACCACTTACCCAATCGATGGGCCCAATGGCCCACTAATTAATTAAAAACAACTACTAATTATTCCCCTAGCTGATGGGCCCAATTGGCCCTTATTTGTACTTAGCCACTCAGGTGGATTAAGGCTGGACCCTTCTTCCTCTCATATTTCCTTCCATAATGTGCATCTACATCAGCTCCCCCTTTCTTAGAATCATTCAACTCCGATGAATGGGTAAGGGACGTGTAGTGCTCATAGAGGTCCGTGTCAAGGCGTTGAAAGTCATCGGCATGGATCCAAGTATAATCCTCCCATGGTCGACCTTTCCATTTGATGAGGAAGGAGTAGTACCCTTTGCCCCCATGAACTGTGGTGAACTTGTTGTCGAGAACATCTTCGATGACATCATCTTTAGGGTTTGCAAGTTGAGGAAGTTTGAGGGTGTGTTCAGTGTTACCGTCATCAAAATGGTGTCCCAAATTATCGTCAAATCAGCTACATTGAAGACATTGTTGATCTTCAGAGTAGGAGGTAGCTCTAGCATGTAAGCATTAGTGCCAATGCGCTTCAAGACCTTGTAGGGACCCATGTTCTGAGGATGGAGCTTGTGCACTGTACCAGGAGGAAACCTCTCAGGTGGAATTCGAACCATTACCATATCACCAGGCTGAAATTCCACGTAGCGACGATGTCGATTGGCAGTTGCTTGGTATCCTTCATTGCTAACAGCGATGCGACGACAAACATCAGTATGTACCTCCGTGATGTGTTTAAGGAACTCATCGGCTTCCACACTAATACGGGCCTGAGGTGGCAAAGGTACCAAGTCAACTGGTCGCTGAGGTTGCAGTCTAAGGACAATCTCAAATGGTGTACGACCTGTGGTGCGGTTGACAGAACTATTATAGGCGAATTCAAAAATATCCAGTATAGATGGTCAAGTCTTTTCATAGTCTCGGACTAGACATCGGAGTAAGTTGCCAAGATTTCTGTTCACCACTTCGGTCTGTCCATCTGTCTGAGAATAGAATGCAGTGGAGAACTTGAGTTTAATATTTGTTTTCAGTCATAGGGTCTTCCAGAAGTAGCTCATAAACTTGACATCCCTATCTGAAACAATTGTCTGTGGTAGACCATGTATGCGCACTATCTCTTTGAAAAAGAGTTTGGCTAAGTAACTTGCATCAAGAGTCTTCTTACACGGGATAAAATGTGCCATCTTGGAGAAACGATCTACTACCACAAATATGGAATCGTACCTTTCCCGTGTAGGTGGTAAGCTTAGGACAAAGTCCATGCTTATCTCTTGCCAAGGTGCATGTGGAACGGACAGCAGTGTGTACAATCCTGTATTCTTCTTTTCTCCTTTGGCAAGTTGACAAGTGCAGCATCTCTGTATCACATGTTGCACATCCTTTAAGAGTTGAGGCCAAAGGTATAAGTCTTTCACAATGGAGTATATTTTGTCCTTGCCATAGTGTCCACCCATTCCTCCTCCATATAGCTCTCGAATCAAGTGATGTCTCAAAGAGGTGTTTGGGATGCAGAGGCGAGTGCCTTTGAAAAGTTACCCATCATGTATAGAAAATTTGTCATCCCGTCCTCCTCCTTGTAGGTTGTCGAGTACTTCTGAAAAATCAGCATCACTAATGTACTCCTCTTTGATGTGTTCCACTCTTGCACTTTGTACTGTGAAGGTGTTCATCATCATCACCTTGTAATGCCTCCAATGTTTGAGGATTTGAACAATGGCATAGAGTTCTAAATCATAGGTAGAATACCTTCTTTTTGCATTATTCAACTTTTCACTGTAGAAGGCAATCAGATGGCCCTCTTGCATAAGCACTCCTCCTATCCAAACATGGGATGCATCAGTAGCCACTTCAAACATAAGATCAAAATTCGGTAGTCTAAGCACTGGTGCTTCTGTCATCTTTTGTTTGATCAAATTGAAAGCTTTAGTGGCTGCCAGAGTCCATTGAAACGGGACTTTTCCCCCTTTTGTGCATTCTATAATTGGGGCTACAATGGCGCTGAAATTCAGGATGAATCGTCGGTAAAATGAAGCAAGACCGTGAGAGATACGAACCTCGGTCAAGGTCTTTAGAATAGGCCAATCAACGACTCTTTTTACCTTCTCCAGATCAACTTCTATGCCTTGTGAAGACACAATAAAACCAAGGAAGATGACCTTGGGCAGTATAAAAGAACATTTCTTCAAGTTGATGTACAACTTTTCTGCCCGTAGTACTCTCATGACACGTCTCAGATGCTCCAAGTGTTTATTTTGTGCTTTGCTGTATATTAGTATATCATCAAAGTACACTACGAGAAATTTGCCGATGAAGGGTAGTAGTACATGTGTCATCACCCTCATGAAAGTGCTAGGTGCATTGGTGAGGCCAAAGGGCATAACTTTCCACTCATACAAGCCATCTTTTGTTTTGAAGGCTGTTTTCCATTCATGCCCTGGACGGATTCGAATTTGATGGTAGCCACTCCATAGATCAATCTTTGAAAAGATGGAGACTCCTGTCAACATGCTAATCATATCATCCAAACGAGGAATAGGAAATCTGTACTTTACCGTGATTTTGTTAATTGCCCGGCTGTCAATGCACATACGCCATGATTCGTTCTTTGGTGTCAATAGGGCTGGTACTGCATATGGACTCATGCTCTCAACCAAGAACCCTTTCTTTAATAAATCCACTTGTCTCTTGAGCTTGGCATGCTCTGTAGGACTGAGACGGTAAGTGGGCAGATTAGGGAGTACTGACCCAGGCACAAGGTTAATGGCATGCTGAATATCCCTCATTGGTGGTAGTTTATCAGGCAATTCCTCTGGCACCAAACCTGAAAAATCAGTAAGTAATTGTTTGATTTGTGGGGGATGTTTTACCTCTATCACTGGTTCAGCAGCCTTGGTAACAAGAGCTATGATTAGGCCGGTTTCTTCACTAATGGTCAGGAATTCTCTATGGGGCAGCATGCATAGCTTGTTGTCCACAGTGTTCTTCTTGCTGAAATTTTCTTTGCATAGTTGCTTCTTTTGCTCAGTGGTTGTTTTGGCAGAGGTCTTAGCAACATTCTTTAAGACATGTTGTCTCCTTAGTTGGGCAGCCCTTAACTTGTCTTTTACTTGAGGTATGTTGAGTGGGTTTAGAATGAATGGTTTGCCTTCGTGATCGAAGATGCATTGGTTCTTAGTACCTCCCACTAGCACATTGTTGTCATATAACCAAGGCCTTCCAAGTAGTACATTAGTGAGGACCATGGGGATGACATCACACCATACACTTTCTTCATAATCTGAGACCTTCAATGGGACTGAACACCGTTGAGTTACAACCATGGTGTTGTTGTCTAGAAAAGATACCTTGTATGGCTGTGAATGGGATTTAGTCTTAAGCTTTCCGTCAATGACAAAGGCCTGAGATACTACATTCATACAACTTCCACTGTCCATAATCACCTGAGTTTTGTGAGGTCCACTAGACATTAAGGTGTAAAAGATATTGTGCCTCCTCCAGTCTTCACCCTTAGTTTCAGACACTAGGATTCTTGCAACCACATTGACCTAAGCATGAGGATCATCATTCTCTGATGCAAGCTCATCTTCCAATTCATCCTCCTCTCCTTCAACTGCAACATTAACAGTCCAATCATCATCCTGAGGTTCGTGGATTTGTAAATCCGGATTGGATTCAATGGCACTGATGACAGAGTTGGGTCGTCCCCGTTTAGGGCAGAATTTTGCCGTATCCAGTCTTTCCACAACTGTAGCATGACACAGATCCACTCCGCCTTCCCATTGGAGCCTTCCCTTATCCTGTGTATCTTGTGTAACTCAGGTAGGAAATCTAGTGGGTTTGGTTGGTACATAAGGCTTTTTGTTGTCAGTTGGCTGGATGTACCTTCTGGAGGTTGTTTTGATCAGATCCTCTGCTTTTAGTGATTTGTCAAAACAAGTACTTAAGGAGGATATCTCGATCACACCAAGCTTCTCACGAATATCATACCTTAACCCCAGTTTGAAACAGGATATGAGCAGTTCTTCATCTTCTTTATGGACACCTATTCTTGAAAGCAGTTCATTAAAACGATTAATATAATCTCCTACAGTCATAGTACCTTGCCTGAGAGTATTCAGCATGTCGTAGAGCCGACGTCGGTAGGTGGGTGGTAAGAATCTATCGTAAAGGATAAATTTCAAGTCTTCCCAATTGTGAGACATCTGATGACTGCGGATCAGCCTATTCTCTTCATTCCTCCACCAGTTAACTTAGTGACAACTAATTGGACTTTCCTTTCATCAGGCATACAGTACCACCGAAAGTAGTCATCAAAGGAAGTTACCTAGCCCTGGTAGTAGAGGGGATCGTGCCTCCTATTGTACTCTTTCAATTCTAACTTGACCTTGTACGTATCGTCAGACTGATAAAGCTGATTGTCATACTCATCATACTCATCATTCTGAACTGGGGCATTCCTTCTAGATTGCATAGTGACTCTTTTGGGAACATTACCAATGCAATTAACAACAGGTTGAACATTAGTTTGGGCAACAGTTGGTTGGGTGTTGAGTGGGCAGCAGTACTCTCTTTTAGGTCAGCCTACTGTTGGTCATGTCCATCCAACCTCATAGACAAGGCTTGGATTGCTTTCATCACATCTTGAAGGGTGGGTTGGGGTTCTTCTGTCTGAGGCATATCTCTGATATCACTTAATGCAGGAGTAGAATACAAGAAACTACCCCAGCAGTTTAACCCCAAACAATACAAATAGGAGCAGGAAACAAAGAAATAAGACCATCAAATAAACCTCCAAGGATACAATACCAATGCAGGAGCAAAACCAGCCCAAAACCCAACCCGATAGAAGAGAGAAAGACCTGCTATAGAGCTGAAGAGAGAGAGAGAGGTGCGGCTAGGTCTGTAGGAGTCTGATTGAGCTGCACTCTTGGGCGTAGGTAATCCCTAGGGAGGGTACAAAAACCCCCAAAGTTGATAGGATTCTGACGGCTGGTTGTGAAGTTATAAGCTTTCTTGATTTTCTGACCTAGGAGGAATAATCGCAGGCTTCAGGAGAGAGAATCAATTCTGGTTGTAACTTGGACAGATCTGAACTTCTGAATACTCACAACAGTCGTATACTTCAACAACAGTAACTTTAGGATAAAATAGAAAGCTTACGACAAGAAGAAACAAAGGGAAAAGTGGGGGAGGAGCGGCTGTCTCGGCCTGGGCTTCTCACCCACAGTTATCCCGGCTGTTCTAAACAATTAACTGCAATTATTTTTTATTCAAATATGAAATTATGAGTACATAGGCTCCTCTATTTATAGAGGGCAGAAAAAGCAATCAAACTACTACTAGGAGCTAGTTTCCCAATAGGACTAGACACTCCTACTTCAACTAGGAGCTAGTTTCCCAATAGGACTAGACACTCCTACTACAACTAGGAATTCAAAATTAGACAAGGAATAATAAACCTATGTGGAAAACAAATAGAGTCCTAAGACAATTTGGACTCGACATACCACTTACTCAATCGATGGGCCCAATGGCCCACTAATTAATTAAAAACAACTACTAATTATTCCCCTAGCCGATGAGCCCAATTGACCCTTATTTGTACTTAGCCACTTAGATGGACCAAGTAGGGGTTCGGCTGGCTTCTTGGCTGGACCCTAGCCACTCAGGTGGACTAAGGCTGGACCCTTCTTCCTCTCATATTTCCTTCCATAATGTGCATCTACATCAATGATTGTTTATTCGTGCTTAGAAAAGAAGGATGCTAATTAGGCTGGATTTCTCCAATAAATAGGAGGTTTGCAGAGGGCTCCAGCTAGCATAGATGTGTATTTAATTTTAACCAAGCCATGGGTGTGGGTGAGTGAAAGGATTACGTTGTAAATGCAGAAAAGATAGGGTGTACAAGAACTAGATAGCAAAAACAATACAGCTTAGAAGTACTGTTATCACATGATCGATGTCTTTTGACCTGTGCAGTCAGTAGTAGCGATCGGTGACCTAAATAAGAAACTTGTCCTTCCCAGAGTGACCTCCCAGACCTCGCCATGTAACTTCCGAGTAAGATGGTGACGTAGAGATGAGTGAGGGATACATAACCGTGTCTCCAAGAATAAATACCATCATGAATGGAGTATTTCGCATGTTGTCCGCTCTACTATAACTCTTGATGAATCCAGGAAAAATATTTACCAACTGCATTTTCCCCCCTTGTCTAATCAATATTAACTGCATGTGCAGAGAATAAGGGTTAATATTTTGCGACTCAGTGCATCAGCAACAATATTCTCTTTGTCACCCTTGTACTTCAACCAAAAGGGAATTCTTGTAGAAAAGTCACTCGCTTGGCATGTGGGTTGCTAACCGACTTTAGAGAGTTAAGGTGCTCAAGCACCTCATGATCAATACATAAGATAAAAACTGTTTATCGATAAGAGAGTGTCTCCAGAGGCATAACACTTGAACTACAACGTAGAGATCTATATTATAAGTAGAGTTGCGTCACTTAGCATCATTAAGTTTCTCTCTATAGCAAGAGATAGGATGACCAATTTGCATAAGGATTCCTCCCAAACCAACGTGTGAAGCATTTGTAGCAAACACTCGCTCAAAGTCTGGTAATTGTAGAATGGGTGCCACTGTCATCTTCTTCTTGATAAGAATAGAAGCCTTGCCATTGTTGTCCATTCAAATTTGCCTTTGTCCTACTTCAGGCATTCAGTGATTGGTGTCATAATTGCGCTAAAATTGTGAATAAATCTCCGGTATAAAGATGCCGAGCCAGGGAAACTTCTAAAATGGTCTTTGGTGCTGGATAGTCTAGAATGCCCTTGATTTTATCAGGATAAGCTTCCTTTTGGAGAGACTATATATACAAGGAATACCACCTTGGGTATCATAAAGGAACAATTCTTGAGATTAATACAGATTTTTCATTGTGTAGTACTCTCAACGCTTGTCTTAAGTGATCAATATGGTCATCTAGATTCTTGTTGTAAATCAAAATATTGTTTAAACAAACAACCAAAAAGCGACTAATAGAAGGACGAATTACCTAAGTCATAATCCTCATGAAAGGGCTAGGTGCATTCATTGAACTAAAAGGAATGACTTTCCACTCAAACAGTCCATCCTCGGTCTTAAAGGCAGTCTTCCATTTGTCTCCTAGCCGAATACAAATTGGATGATAACCGTACCTAAAGTCCAATTGTTAGCTACGGACTACATAACTAACACATCATCAAACCATGGAATGGTAATCTGTACTTGACTACACACATATGCTGCAGGCCATCTTTCTTAGGTGTAAGCAACGCTGGTACCGGGCACGAGCTTAAGCTTTCTTGAATGAACCCTTTTCACAGCAACTCATCTACTCAATGTTTTAATTCGTCATGCTCCATAGGACTAAGAAAGTAAGCTTCTAAATTTGGTAACACTGAGTCAAGTACCAAGTCAATAGCATGTTGTATGTCACGTATGGGTGGCCATTCATTTGGTAGCTTTTTAGGCACTAAGTCTGCAAATTCGGAGATCAGGTCTTTAATTGGCTAGAAAAGCTTGACCTCTGCTTGAGGGGTCACTTCTCTAGTAACAAGAGCCATAATAGGTCACGAATCCTGACTAAACTTAATAAACTCCTTCTTTGTGATAGTCAACACCTTCTTTCCAATATCACATCACACCACACCACACCACACTTCTTCCTCATAATGATGGAGTTTTAAAGGCACTGAACACCTTTGATTTACCTTCTCTACAAAAGCTTTAGAAGTCACATTTACACAACTGCCACTTCCTACAATCACTTGCACTGGTTTATTTCCCAATTGCATACAAGTATAAATGATAAAATGACATTGCCAATCCTCTCCCTTGGTTTCAGCCACTAGAATGCAACTAACCACATGAACACCATATGCTTCTTCATCACTCGCATCATCATTATCATTAGCATCACCAGCATTTTCTTCATCATCAAGTGGATAGGGAAACAAAGTCTTCGTCATCAGCGTCTTCTTCCACATTAGTAATTGCATTAACTTTCTGGAGAAGTGGACAGACTTTTGCGACATGTCATATTCCTGACAGTGATAACACATTGTCTTGCTACTGCTAGTCATAGTAGGACTGATATCAAAACGTGTAGGAGCTATCGCATGTGTAGAACTTGTATTTGTGGATCTAAGTGTTGAAAATTTCTCTGGTTATTCCTAGCTTGAAACCCATATCTCCTCATAGAGGATGCTAGTAATTCTTCTGAAGACTGTGAACATCTGTGATGCCAATTGCTTTATTGATATCAGGCTTCAAGCCCAATCTAAACTAGGCTAGTAGTTGTATATCATTTTCTTCAATGCCAGTATGAGCAGAAGGAGAATCAAACTTCTTCATATATTTAGCTACTGAAGTGATGGAGGGCCGGTAGGAGTAGGGAAGAAATCCCTGAGAGGGGTCTCAGAGTTGCAAGGGAGAGGGAGAAATCGCACTAAGAAATGGGGGGAAAGAATCACACACACGCCCGCAGGCTCTCAAACACTTTACTCAATTCATATTTTCTATTCTCTATCTAATACTTAGGTTACATGCATTTATATAATAAACTCAAATTAAAACTTGCCTAATAAAAATCTAAGACCGAAATAGCAATTTCTAATTTGCTTCCTAAATTCTAACTAATGAAATTAGAAACAAAATAAAATTTAAATTGGTCACTCCCTAATTGACTAAGAACTACCTAAAAATAAAAGATTACATATCTTCCCAAATTAAATAACTAAATACTTCCTAAATAAAGTAACTCCTAAAATATCCTACTGATTTCAAAAGTCAAATCGGACCTGACTCGTCTCGGTCGAGATTGCCCGATGGTCAACCCAGTTCAGCCTCGATTATGCATCATGAAGAAGTTCCTTAACGAAGAGAATTCAATTGATCTTGCAATCGAGCTCTGAATGTCTATGGTAAGTACTTTTTACTTCGGTTCTTCCTTCATTCCCTCCCATGCAGTGGGTGCTCTGCCACAACTCTCAAGCTTCCTTTCATAAGTTCTCCATCATTCACATGATGCGCCAATCAATTTTGTTTGAGCCAATTTCAGTTTCCTTGTTTCAGAGAGTTTGAACCAATCAAAATAATCATCTAAGCTCACCAACCAGTAATAGAATACCTGTGGGTCATGCCCCGTGCTATACTTGATGTAGATCGATTCCATAGACTTCAATACAACCGCAGGAATCAGTCTAGGGGTGGTCCATCACCCAAAATTGTCGACCACCCAACAGGCCAGGGCCAACCAGCTATGCTGGGCCAGCCCATTATCGGATGGAAGTTTCTGGGTCTTCCAAACCCAGATCGTGGGGGCTATTCTGCCTTGTACAGCAAGCCAAATCCACGGCTTGATTTTGGCTTCTAGAAGATGCTTTGTTTCCTTTTCGTAATTCAGTAGATTGTTTCCTTTTTGTTTACTTAGTCTGGCACAAGTAAACTCTAGTTATTGGTTTGTTAAGTCTCAATTGTTCTAGAGACTTTCTAGTTTTCGGTTCTACCCTTGCGCCTATATAATGTAACAGACCCAAGAGGTCTCCCCACGATTTAATGATGTCGTATACAATCTTGCTATCTGTGAAGAGAGAGTCCTTGTGGATGCGATGCTTAAGCTGAAATAGGCACATATCCCCATCCCCTTCTATTCCATCAACCCCTCGTCTGCTCCCATCCTTAGTTGTTTATGTTCTGGCTATATCTGAGGCTAGCCGAGGCCTATTGGAGCTTCCCATTGGAGTCACAAGTTTTTGCTGCCTTGTTTTCTGACCGAAGGAGGAAATCTCCCACCTGCGATATCGGGAGAATTCCAGCAGCAAGTTGAAGGCCCCAGACCTCCCTGCCTGCTGACCCTTTGAAGCCCGTCTTTTGGGAATCAGTTAGCCTCCCCAGAGGCTCCACTCGAGCTGCAGTACTGCCTCAGCAGAGGTCTATTTACCTGAGATCTGGAAAACACCCAATTCTTGACCTAATTCAAGAATTGATCCAGTTCTTGTTTCAGCCATCAAATCAATCTGAGATTTTGGGATCTGAAACCTGTTTTGGGGATGTATTTGAGATCTATTTGGAGTTAGGGTTTTGTGACCTAGCTTTACACTTAAAAGAGAAGAAAAAAAAAAAAACAACTTAAACTCAAGACAAAGTGAATCCAGGCCTTTAAAACAGAACTGGGCCATGTTAGGCCTGATCTTTCTTGGACTTCCTACGCTGGTAAGTCTTTAATTCTGCATCAGGCAGGGCAGGAGGAGAGGGTGGAAGTTCTCTGTTTTTATTCGTGCATGTTTTGGTCAATACTACTATTAATATATATTCTTCCTCATATTTGCTGATAAATTATGATTCTGTACTTCTTCAGATGGTTTCATCGGTTTAATTGAGATGTTTTGTTAAAATTTACACATTTTTTATGATTTATGATTTTTTCATATATCATTTGGAATTCCTGTTGCTCAATGAGAACTGGGTGACGAAGGATTAAATCATTTCCATCTCTTGCACTTTGCTTTATCAATTATCAGGTGCTTTGACCTTATTAAGTGATTACTGTAAGTAGAATATCTCCCCCCACCCTCTCTGACTCTGGTAATTTTTCTTTTACAGACAAGCAGATAAGTCATCAGATTCAACTTTTCGATTTATCTGAAGAAGAGCTCGAGGAACTCCTACATCTGCTAGGCATGACAGCAGGTAAGACAGATACTTTTGGATTCCTCTTTTTCATATATTTTCTGTTGTCAATTTCCATGTTTACTGGTTTGTAGCACTTAATAGGCAGTATGTAGCAATATTTCTGCAGTCTAACCCAAGACTAGCAACTAAGTAACTAGGATTTTGATTTTTCATTGATGGAAGAGCAAAATTCCAGACTGTACAGGTTGGTCCGTTTCCAATGAGAACTTCCAGTTCTGCATCAAAAGCATAGTTTGTGCTATAAATATTTTTCTAACCTTTCCTATGAAATTTAAAGAAAGCATAGGGTTGTGAGCCCATTTAACTTGTTAAATAGACTTGTGATTATACGATAAAGTAGTTATGCCAACTATGGATCTAAGTCAAGATGATCTTCTATCACAAGTGTTCATTGATTATTTAATGTTTTCTTGACTTCATGTGGAGTTGCCCTTGCTTGCAGCAATTCTAAGTATAACATAAAGACAAGCTACCTAGCTTCATTTTGGTAAGAGATAGAGCACTGTCTGTTTGATTCATTGTCCCATGTTACAATCGATCCACATCTAAATTGTCAGAGTTTTTGATTCAAACAATCAACAATAATCAATTAGAAACCATAAAGAGAAAGACAGCACACCAATTTGAGGGATTGCTCAGTGGGGACGTCATTTGAATTTGAACTTTTCGTTGGCTGATGAGCACCTAATTGCCAAATTAGACCATAGGTTGACTATGTGGATAGGGAGTCTAACTCCTTTACCGTTTTATAGCCCTTGATGGTGAGGGGTATATAAGTCTTGACTGGTGCATATCTCTCCAGTTTTTGAAATATGTATCGGAGAACCATCATCCACATGTGTTAAAGTGAGAGACTAAGGAGAGATATATTCTAGCAGTTCAGGTGTTATTCAAGTGTGTTCGTCAAGCATCGTCAAAGTAATGTAGGAATGGATTTGACAACCAAACCAGTCCCAAAACTGCAGGAACTTTTAGACTAGAGAACAACCAAAACCACCCAATAGTAAACAGCAACAATAGTCTAACTTAAACCAGTCAACAGTCCTGATTGTTTTGACAGCAGTAGAACCTTGAAAACAAACTTGAAAGAAATAAGAAAGCTTGAAGAAAACCTCCTGGACTTCACGCCGCAAGGTGTCGCTTGGATCAAACACCAAACCCTTCTTCTTTGATCAAACACAAAGAACCCTCATAGAGGAGAAACGCAGTAGCATCTTTTTTTGTTCATCAAATCATCTCTCTATGATGAGAGTTCTCCTTTATTTATAATAATGATGGGATTACAAGAAAATAGAAACTAACTTTAATTTCCAAAAACTGAAATAGGAAGCAAAAACCTGGAAAAGTCGAGCCATGAACAGTATGGGATAGAACCCCTAGTTTAGACCCATAAAAGTAGTCCAATACACTCAAATGGAGGTAAGTTCCTATTAAAACAAGCATATTTTGGTAATTAATCCATCAAAGGGATCAAGAGGTGAGATATTACAACAAAGGAGAAGAAATGCCATTACTTTCTCTTTTTTTGGTAGAAACTAGAAAGGAAAGAAATGCCATTACAAGGAAGCAAAAACCTGGAAAAGTCAGCCATGAACAGTATGGGATAGAACTTGGGACCAAATGGAGATAAGTGTCCATTGATTTATTTTCCAGATAAAAATGTTTAAAATCCATCACCTTTGACACAGTTGAAGAATGACTGAATTATATGGAAGAAAAGCGTAGATTGGGAAACAGAAATTCAAAAGTCAATTTTTATAGTTATTTTTATTTTTTTTTTCCTTTTGTTGATGGGGTGGGTGTAATCTTGGATGTCTCCTATCCTCTTCTTAGGATGCAGTAACGTATTTATTTTACTACATTAGTCATCATCCTTAATTTTATCCTTAGTTCCTAACATAATTTGGATAATTGAAGAATTTAACTTTTTTTAATCCTACCATCATCCATTTTCTTCCACAATGGCACCAGTAAAGAAACTCAATTGCTCATTTTCTGCGTGCCTAAAATAGCATTTAAACCTTGTCATAGTTTGACTCATAAAAACCATATAGAAAAAGAAATTTGATATCGCAACCACTACACATTTATAAACTCATATCATCCAAGCGACCTAATAAGATGACACAGTTTAAGAGCATTAACTAATTAAATAATAAAATCAGGGGTGTCATGAAGTATTATGTATTTCACATTTTATCAAGCAGTTGGTATTCAAGAAGTTAATGCAATAGTGGTCACTGAACTACAACGTTGACGTTGGGAAGAAAAAAAAATCATATTGCACTCCAGATAACTCTCTTTAAATATACCAAAACACTAATCCACCATACCATCAAGTCATTACAAAACGATAATATCTTGCAAAAATTAAACCAGAAACCTAAATAATCCGGTGAGAGGCTAGATTTCATCCATTCACTACTCAATAAAAGAGAACAAAAGTCTAACAAAGCTTAGCGTACCTCCCAACAGTATGAGAAAGAAAACGAGGTTGAGAGATAATCCGGTGAGGATGACGAAGAGCAGCGGTGCCTCGGTCAGCAAGTTGTTCCCTGCAAGATTAAAGTGTTTATCATTAGAGAAAGGGAGAATGCACAGACACGGAGAGAGAAAGGAGCTATTTTCAGATTGATTCATTTTCCAAACCATTGCAGCAACTAGAACTCAGAAGATCTCCATTCTGTGTTGTGAAACGTCAAGTCTAACCCTAACTAAATGGTCTTGAGACTCACTCTTGATCGGCGAAAGACAGAATTCAGCGATTGTACATTTATACAAAATAGAGAGAGAGAGAGAGAGAGAGAGAGAGAGAGAGAGAATGAAGAACCACCAATTCTTCGATATGTACCATGTAATATGTAGTTCAGTTCAAGGTTTCCACCTTCCACCTTCCACCAGCCACCAGCCACCAGCCACCAGCCACCCAACTCTTCACGTCTAACCTTTGAGAAGCCCTTCTACCGAAAAAAAGAAGCCCAAGCGGACACATGGATTGTTACACGGAAGAAAAATGGCGGAGACCGGCGGAGAAGCTTTAAACTTCCGACACGCGGCATTAATCAATCCAACGGTAAGCGCTGAAGAGAGGATTTGGGTCGGGTCAAAACTTCTACTCCCTTTCAAACCCAGTAAATAATCCGACTGCTGCGATTGCGAATGCACGGGGCCTTGGGTGACTACCCTGGAGCCTGGACTCGGTGGGTTGTAAGGACGTGTCCCCGGGATCGGTTTGGGTATGGTGGTTGGGGTGTAACTTGTAAGGTGACCAAGGTGACACCAGTATTTATTCTCTCTTTCTCAGGTGCGAGCACCATGATTTTGGGAATTGAATGGGATCAGTTGTATCGGCTTTGATAGATCCTAATTCGCAGCCAATATCATATCGGTAGATCAATATGGACAAAGAGTACAATGGTTAAAAAAAAAAAATGGTGATTCTAAAATAAAATCAGAGGTATTTCTGTGTAATTGAATTGACAGGTGAGGAGCTACAAGTAAGGAAGGCAGTCGTTTTAAAGTACTTGGTCTCATATCGTTAAGACTCCCAAGGGCGTTTATGTAGAGTCAGTGTGGGTGGGGACTGTGTCACTACTCAGTTTTCTAGTTTCAGTTCAGTGTGGATGTCTCGCGTGTTGACATTGGTCTAACTGCAACAACTGTAGTGTGAAACGTATGAATGAAAGTCACATGAAATGAAAGAACCTGCCTCCGGTACCTTTGCAGTATGAGAATGGTTACATGGTTTGCAAATTTTAGAGGTTAATTCGATAGGGAATGACTGGAGGAAATCTTTACCTGAAAAGTGAAAACTAATGTGGTCGTTCTTATATAAAGTCTGTTAATTTAATCCCTTTTTTATTATCTCAAAAAAAAAAAAAAAATTCTAAATCGGTCCATTCAGTAAAAGACAAAAATAACCCTATTCAAACCAAAATATCTCTAAAGTAAAAGATCCATTTTGAATGGCCCCACTTGAGAAATAAATGCCTTCAGCAAAAATCGGTTTAACCCAATGTCACATTAGGCATACAACAAAATTACAATCACAGAGAGAGGGGTCTGTTGTGCACGCGATAGCAAAACAATAAGACTCATGAAGGAACATTCCGTTTCGGATAATGATATAAGTAAAACCAGTCAGATTGACCAGAAATCAAATACTAACATCCTATTGAGAAAGTCCCAGCATTTCTCAGCTTATTTCAGTTCCAAATGATCGCTATATCCACTATAGTGGCAGCATTCAGGCTTTAAGGGATGCTCCCAATTGGACAAGGTCCTGCAGGGCCTTGTTAATCTGTGCCTCAGTTAAGCCTTCCAAAGGAATTCCTCTTTCGACGCCCATATCTGTCACAAAAATTCAAAGAGTACAATTCATATAGGACATCACTGAGATGTGAAGTTAATGATAAAAAAGAACAAATCAATACTTGTAAAATTCTTCATCTTTTCCACAATAGACACACACAAAGAAAAAGAATATGGTATGTTAATCTGTTTTCTATTCGTTTTATTACGCCCACTGGTCACCACAATCATTTGAGTACCAATATTAACATTAGCAACCATAATATCTGGTTATAAATGCAAGGAAGTCAAATCAAGCATCAAGTTATTGACCCTACTTAATGGCTGCCTGCAGTTGGCCTTGCTTCATCAATTTGGTGAGCTAAATTGACGAGCAAAGGAACAATTTGATTTTTCTGTTTCTTTGTTCCCTTGGTTTTTTACAAGAATCATTGGAGTCAATAACTCAGAACAATGACTAGTGTCCAATCAATCATCTTACCAAGAACCTCCGTAGCTAGGATAGACCCAGAAGGAGACAATGAGTCTCCCTAAACCCTTTAAATTCCCAACATTACCAGAACAAAGTCCGCCTGAGAAAATAAAACAACTGGCTGATGAGTAGCAGACTCTGTCTATTTCCACCATCCTGAATCTCATCCATTTCAACCTGTTTCTTGCGACTCCAATTAATATTGGTCATAGTCCTTTTCCATGTCTAGTTTACAAATTAGACTAGGAATTCCTCTCCTCCACCTTGTGTAATATACAATAATAACTAGGCATCAACTATCTGCCTTCCCCTTGAAAAAACATATCAATTCTCTACATGAAAAGGTCCTAAAATCTCTCCAATGTGTAAATAGACCTCTGACATAATCTTGTACAAGCTATACATGAAGACAATATGTTGATGATCTCCTATCTTCACTTCCTCTTCCTTCTAATGGAATATATAATTGCATTGCTGCCTCATTCAAGATAGGTTCCCAAAGACAAGACTGAAGCGGGTCTGATGCAGATCAGCATCAAGTGATGCAGTATCTAAGCACCAATAGTAATGCCAGGAGAAGAAGAATAGCCTGCAGTTTTCAGGAATTTCAGAACTCCTAGTTTCTCTAGGAATCCTAGTCTCACTGGGAATCCTATCACTACTTTACTATGGAGTTCTATTTAAACAGCTTCTGTGAGATGCGGTAGCAACCTTGGTGAGATGCTAAGGTTGGCTGATGGGATGTCAGCTTAGTTCCAGGTGAAATGCTGATGTAGATCAAAGGAAGTGTAAGACAAGAGAGGTCCAGCCAGCCCCATGGAGTTCATCCCAATCAACCAGCCATTCAGCCCATCAAGTCTAGCTTTAGGTCCACTATCATGGGCCAGATTTAGGAGTTCCCATTATGCAGGGTATTAGTTACTACACCTTTGTATTGTTACTATTTTTAGTTGTATTGAGAAGAAAAATCTTATATTGGGATTAGTTTCTATTTTGTAGGAGTTTTCTTCTCCACACAAGGAGGGACTAAGATCATACACCACACGATTTTTAAAGTTGAATTTTTTTTTTTTTTTGCTTGAGCCTTTGTTTGCTGTGAGAGACAGTGATGGGGGGAAAGAGGTACTAATGGTTGGTGAGAGACTGACCAAGGCCAGAGGTGAGATGCCTTAGTCATATCCCTTCTTGTTCCCTATTTTTAGTCATATCCCTTCTTGTTCCCTAGTTCTTTCTCCCCCTCCCCACTCTTGGGCCCCCGTTCTCTGGTTTGAAAGTTTGTCCTACGCATAGCATTGCCTGAGGAGATGTTTTGCTTCGATTTATCACTGTTTGAGGATTGCTGAGATGACCTGTAACTGTGGCAGATGTTCCTCTTATATCTGAGCTTGGTTTCAAAGGAGGCGGCCTGTGGTTGCTATTTCCTGCTCTTATTGGCCAGCATCAATGAGGTACTATTAATGATTCAACCAGACAGTGGATCGTGGCGAGTTTTTGAAGTGTTGTTCCACTAAAAATAGCCTTCTTCCCACCGTAACATGGGACTGATCTGACCCGCGGATGGCTTGTTTTTTATAGTTACTATTCCTGTTGTTAAGTTGCTATTTCAAAGTATCTGTTCCGGAAAATTTTGCCATTGGAATGGATTGGTCTTCAAGTACGTTCCATCTGTTGGGTGATGAATATGGCTATGTTGAATGCTGTTCTGCCTCTGAGATTTGAAGTTATATTGCTGTTTCTATTTCTGAGTGTAGTTTCTATTTTCATTCTTTTTCTAACAACTTGGAATCCAACTGTTGGATCTTCATCTTATTCAGAGGGATTAATGTACTACTAGTTACCTACATGTGACCTAAGTATGGGGTTAATCTAAACCCTATATTGGGAACTATCTGTGTGTTTAACCTGCTGGTTGTGACCCCTATGATCTGTTGTTGGTGGGATTCTGAATTCTATGATGATGATAGATTGAATCTGTCAGATGCTTGGTTCATATCCATCTTTCTTTCTTCCATTCTTCTGCATATTATCCACCAACAAATCAAGTCAGTATTTTCTGGTTTCTATTATCGTACATACCCTACTTGCTGGAATTTCAATTTCTTCATGGTTTACTTTTGAGATTTTACTTCAAACTTCAGATTTGACGATCATAATAGTATTCCAGACATACCCACGGTTTCAACTTTTCATTTTAGTGTTGATTTTTTGGGGTCCTACTTCAAGTGGGATTCTTCATTCTACTTGTTTCGACTTTTGAAGATCAAATTCTATTTGCTATTTCGAATATACAGTCGCTAATTAAATCTAATAGCTGATCATTCTTCTGCTCTTTTTTTGACAATCAAATTGGAGCTTTAAATTTCTGGTTTCACTGTTGTGCTGAAACCAAACTCGAGTCCTATTGCCAACATGATTAATCCATAACTCCAGATCTGACAGTCTGATTTCACTGTTGTGCTTTAAATTCTGATTTCGCTAATTTTTGATGAGTTATTCTTGGCCATACTTTTGATCTTGGATTCATAGTTGTAACGGCGCCAAGGCGAACTAAGGCGGTGGAGGGTTGTCTAAGCGCTTAGGCGAGAAGGCGCCCGCCTTTAAGGCGAACAAGGCAACCAAGTGTTATTTTTTATTTTCCCTATTTTCTAACACTATTTAGTAAGCTATATATACCTTATATCATAAAAAATCAAGATTAAGTAACATCAAGTCATTAAAAATCAATATTTAGCACTATTAAATCATAATAAATTAACATTAAGGCATATTAAGTTATAAAAAAATCAACATTTAGAGACACTCTTGTTCTATAATAAGTTTGACTGGTCAAATGATTTAATTTTTACATGAGACTTTTTGTATTAGTTAAAACATAAAACCAGCTTTCCAACAAGTCTAAGATTACTTAAATCTGAGTTATAATGACAAAGTTATGCTCCGGTCAAACTTAATTTTAAGTGCGTGAATGCTGTTAAAATCGCCTGAATGAAAATAATTTTATGGATATCAAAACAAAAGATTATTTTACTGGACTTTTGGTTTATAGCAATGTTTTAACATGATAGAATTTATAAAATTTTCATAATTGAGAAAAACCCCAGCATTTAAAAGTTGAAAATCACCCATATGACCAAAATCCAGTTTTTGTTCTTGGACCGGGGGGTTGACTTTTTATCCTTTTGGAATTTGATTTTTAAACTATTTTTATTGGATTCAAATAGGGGGTATTTGCTTATTTATGAATAATATCTTAAGTAAATGAAATAAATTAAATGATATTTGGCATAAATAACTGTCAAAACACAAGGCGACTGTCGCCTAGGCCCCAGGCAAACCGCCTAGATGCCTAGTCATCGCCTAGGCGACGCCTTGACAACTATGCTTGGATTAGAATTTTAAACCCATCTGATTTTCTAATTCTTAGTTATAGAAATTATCTTGATATCTTAAAATCTTCTGGTTTCTAAACCTGCCACTGTGATTCTGGTTTCATAGGATTTCTGAACCTAGCAACGTTAGGCATCTAGAAACCCATCATCAAGCTAGGTACTCATTGAAGTACCAACACAAGGAGAAGCAACCCAGACCAGAACCAGAATGTGCATCTCTGATTCTATCATGTAGCTCAAACTGCCAGGAGCAAACAATCAATCACTTCAATAGAAGGTATCCCTTGAAGATTGGACCACATATAAGTTGCCCCATTCCTTGTCATATTGAGCAAGTTTTTGCATGTTAATTAAGTCTGGAAGTTCGGCCATCAAATTCATTCTTTTCCTATGACTTCATTCCACAAATCAAGGGCTTTCTCCAGAAACTGAAAGTACGGGTCACATTGACTAGCATTTTTGATTGAGATAATCTATTCTTTTAGCTCATCATCATTTGTAGAGTTTCATTTCTAGCTTTATTAAAATTTCACAAAGCTCCATGCAAAAATCAACTCCTCCTGCGAACTCTGCCTCAACTTTGGGAAAGGAAGGTCATTCTCTGGTTTACTCATTCAAGATGTTGTGTTATTATCTTTATAAGCAACAAAATGTCATTGATGAACAAGAAGAATCCAGGAAGTACAACAACCACCCCATGAAGAAGAGGTCTGCAGCCTGAAAAGAACTGTAGTGCGAATCGAAAAAAAGGTGGAGCTCCAATAGAACACTTGTAATCTACCAGCCCCTTGCTTGGCCTAATCACCCACAAAAAATCATTAGCATACTGACACTTCATTGCAATAAGAAGTTTCATAGTAGAGCGAATGAGTGATATGTCTGACTACGTGCATGAACCAACACTGACAGATCCCTTCTACAAACCCAACTAAGGATACTAGCTGAATCTTCCTCTAACGACAGTAGCTGTCATCTTTCCATTCCCCACCAGGATTGATGTAGATCCACATTATGGGAGAAAATATGAGAGGAAGAAGGGTCCAGCCTTAGTCCACCTGAGTGGCTAGGGCCCAGCCAAGAAGCCAACCGAACCCCTACTTGGTCCACCTGAGTGGCTAAGTACAAATAAGGGCCAATTGGGCCCATCGGCTAGGGGAATAATCAGTAGTTGTTTTTAATTAATTAGGGGTCATTGGGCCCATCGAGTTGAGTAAGTGGTATGTCAAGTCCAAATTGTCTTAGGACTCTATTTGTTTTCCACATAGGTTTATTATTCCTAATCCAATTTTGAATTTCTAGTTGTAGTAGGAGTGTCTAGTCCTATTGGGAAACTAGCTCCTAGTTGAAGTAGGAGTGTCTAGTCCTATTGGGAAACTAGCTCCTAGTAGTAGTTTGATTGCTATTCTACCCTCTATAAATAGAGGAGCCTATGTACTCATAATTTCATATTTGAATAAAGAAGAATTGCAGTCAATTGCTTAGAACAGCCGGGATAGCTGTGGGTGAGAAGCTCAGGCCGAGATAGCCGCTCCTCCCCCACTTTTCCCTTTGTTTCTTCTTGTCGTAAGCTTTCTATTTTATCCTAAAGTTACTGCTGTTGAAGTATACGACTGTTGTGAGTATTCAGAAGTTCAGATTTGTCCAAGTTACAAACCAGATTTGATTCTCTCTCCTGAAGCCTGCGATTATTTCTCCTATGTCAGAAAATCAAGAAAGCTTGTAACTTCACAACCAGCCGTCAAAATCCTCTCAACTTTGGGGGTTTTTGTACCCTCCCTAGGGACTATCTGCGCAAAAGAATGCAACTCAATTGGACTCCTACAGACCTGGCCGCACCTCTCTCTCTCTACAGCTCTATAGCAGGTCTTTCTCTCTCCATTGGGGTTGTGTTTTGGGCTAATTTTGCTCCTATATGGGTATTGTATCCTTGGGGGTTTATTTGATGGTCTTATTTCTTTGTTTCCTGGTCTTATTTGTATTGTTTGGGGTTATAAATTGCTAGGGCAGTTTCTTGTAATCTACTCCTGCATTAAGTGGTATCAAAGCTATGGCTCAGGCAGAAGAACCCCAACCCACCCTTCAAGATGTGATGAAAGCAATCCAAGCCTTGTCTACGAGGTTGGATGGACATGACCAACAATTGGCTGACCTAAAAGAGAGTACTGCTGCCCACTCTAACACCCAACCAACTGTTGCCCAAACCAATGTTCAACCTACTATTAATTGCATTGGTAATGTTCCCAGAAGAGTCACTATGCAACCTAGAAGGAATGTCACAGCTCAGAATGACGAGTATGGCAATCAGATTTATCATCCTGACGATACGTACAAGGTCAAGTTAGAATTAAAAGAGTACAATGGGAGGCACGATCCCCTCTACTACCAGGACTAGGTAACTTCCTTTGATGACTACTTCCGGTGGCACCGTATGCCTCAAGAAAGGAAAGTTCAATTAGTTGTCACTAAGTTAACTGGTGGAGCTAAGGACTGTTGGAGGAATGAAGAGAATAGGCTGATCCGCAGTCGTCAGATGCCTCACAATTGGGAAGACTTGAAATTTATCCTTAACGATAGATTCTTACCACCCACCTACCGACGTCGACTCTACGACATGCTGAATGCTCTCGGGCAAGGTACTACGACTGTAGAAGATTATATTGATCGTTTTAATGAACTGCTTGCACGAACAGGCACCCATAAAGAAGATGAAAAACTGCTCATATCCCGTTTCAAACTGGGGTTAAGGTATGATATTCGTGAGAAGCTTGGTGTGATCGAGATACCCTCCTTAAGCACTTGTTTTGACAAATCACTAGAAGCAGAGGATCTGATCAAAACAACCTCCAGAAGGTGCATCCAGCCAACTGACAACAAAAAGCCTTATGTACCAACCAAACCCATTGGATTTCCTACCCGAGCTCCACAAGATAAGGGGAACGCTCCAATGGGAAGGGAGAGTGGATATGTGACATGCTACAATTGTGGAAAGACTGGACACACGGCAAAATTCTGCCCTAAGCGGGGACGATCCAACTCTGTCATCAGTGCCATCGAATCCAATCCGGATTTACAAATCCACGAACCTCAGGATGACGATTGGACTGTTAATGTTGCAGTTAAAGGAGAGGAGGATGAACGGGAAGATGAGCTTACACCAGAGAATGATGATCCTCATGCTTAGGTCAATGTGGTTGCAAGAATCCTAGTGTCTAAAACTAAGGGTGAAGACTGGAGGAGGCACAATATCTTCTACACCTTAATGTCTAGTGGACCTCACGAAGCTCAAGTGATTGTGGACAATGGAAGTTGTGTGAATGTGGTATCTCAAGCCTTTGTCATTGACGGAAAGCTTAAGACTGAATCCCATCCACAGCAACACCATGGTTGTAACTCAATGGTGTTCAATCCCATTGAAGGTCTCAGATTATGAAGAAAGTGTATGGTGTGATGTCATCCCCATGGTCCTCATTGATGTACTACTTGGAAGGCCTTGGTTATATGACAATAATGAGCTAGAGGTACTAAGAACCAATGCATCTTCGATCACAAAGGCAAACCATTCATTCTAAACCCACTCAACATACCTCAGGTAAAAGACAAGTTAAGGGCTGCCCAACTAAGGAGACAACATGTCTTAAAGAATGTTGCTAAGACCTCTTCCAAAACAACCACTGAGCAAAAGAAGCAACCATGCAAAGAAAATTTCAGCAAGAACACTGTGGACAACAAGCTATGCGTGCTGCCCCATAGAGAATTCTTGAACCTTGGTGAAGAAACCGGCCTAATCATAGCTCTTGTTATCAAGGCTGCTGAACCAGTGATAGTGGTCAAACATCCCCCACAAATCAAACAATTACTTGTTGATTTTTCAGATTTGGTGCCAGAGGAATTGCCTGATAAACTACCACCGATGAGGGATATTCATCATGCCATTGACCTTGTGCCTGGGTCAATACTCCCTAATCTGCCCACTTACCGTCTCAGTCCTACAGAGCATGTTGAGCTCAAGAGACAAGTGGATGATTTATTAAAGAAAGGGTTCTTGGTTGAGAGCATGAGTCCATGTGCAGTACCAGCCCTATTGACACCAAAGAAAGACGGATCATGGCGTATGTGCATTGACAACCGGGCCATTAAAAAAATCACGGTAAAGTACAGATTTCCTATTCCTCGTTTGGATGATATGCTTGACATGTTGACAGGAGCATCCATCTTTTCAAAGATTGATCTCGGAGTGGCTACCATCAAATTTGAATCCGTCCAGGGGATGAATGGAAAACAGCCTTCAAAACAAAAGAAGGCATGTATGAGTGGAAGGTTATGCCTTTTGGCCTCACCAATGCACCTAGCACTTTCATGAGGGTGATGACACATGTACTACGACCCTTCATCGGTAAATTTCTCGTAGTGTACTTTGATGACATACTAATATACAACAAAGCACAAAATGAACACTTGGAGCATCTGAGACGTGTCATGAGAGTACTACGGGCAGAGAAGTTATACATCTACTTAAAGAAATGTTCCTTTATGCTGCCCAAGGTCATCTTCCTTGGTTTTATTGTGTCTTCACAACGCATAGAAGCTGATCCAGAGAAGGTAAAAAGTGTCGTTGATTGGCCTATTCCAAAGACCTAAACTGAGGTTCATAGCTTTCACGGTCTTGCTTCATTTTACCGACGATTCATCTGGAATTTCAGCGCCGTTGTAGCCCCAATTACAGAATGCACAAAAGGGGGAAAAATCCCATTTCAGTGGACTCCGGCAGCCACTAAAGCTTTCAACTTGATCAAACAAAAGATGACAGAAGCACCAGTGTTTAGACTACCCAATTTTGATCTTATGTTTGAAGCGGCTACTGATGCATCCCATGTTAGGATAGGAGAAGTGCTTATGCAAGAGGGCCATCCGATTGCCTTCTACAGTGAAAAGTTGAATGATGCAAAAAGAAGGTATTCTACCTATGATTTATAACTCTATGCCATTGTTCAAATCCTCAAGCATTGGAGGCATTACTTAATTGGCAAAGAGTTTGTGCTCTATTCGGATCATGAAGCACTCAAATACTTGCACTCACAAAAGACCATTAGTGATCGGCACGCTAATTGGATCTCATACTTGCAAGGATACGTATTTGCTCTCAAGTACAAAGTTGGGAAGGAGAATCAAGTGGTTGATGCACTTAGTCGAAAGGTGATGATGATGAACACCTTCACAGTACAAAGTGCAGGAGTGGAACACATCAAAGAGGAGTACATTAGTGATGCTGATTTTTCAAAAGTATTCAACCTACAAGGAGGAGGACGGGATGACAAATTTGCTATACATGATGGGTATCTTTTCAAAGGCGCTCGCCTCTGCATCCCAAACACCTCTTGGAGACATCACTTGATTTGAGAGCTACATGGAGGAGGAATGGGTGGATACTTTGGCAAGGACAAAACATACTCTATGATGAAAGACTTATACTTTTGGCCTCAATTTTAAAGGATGTGCAACATGTGATACAAAGATGCCGCACTTGTCAGCTTGCCAAAGGAGAAAAGAAGAATACAGGATTATACACACCGCTGCCCGTTCCACATGCACCTTGGCAAGACATAAGCATGGACTTTGTCCTAGGCTTACCACCTACAAGGGAAAGGTATGATTTTATATTTGTGGTAGTAGATCGTTTTTCCAAGATGGCACACTTTATCCCGTGCAAGAAGACTCTTGATGCAATTCACTTTGCCAAACTCTTTTTCAAAGAGATAGTGCGCATACATGGTCTACCACAGACAATTGTTTCAGATAGGGATGTCAAGTTCATGAGCTACTTCTGGAAGACTCTATGGCTGAAAACAAATACTAAACTCAAGTTCTCCACTGCATTCCATCTTGATGCAGATTAATTACCAAAATAGGCTTATTTTATTAGAATAAGCTTTGGGTTGGGTTCCATGCATGTTGGGCCTTTGATTCCATGTGTTTTGAGTGTAATAGACCACTTTTATGGGTCTAAAAGGGGGGGTCTAAGATTGAATATGGGATTACTAGTTAGTTTCCATTTTCATTAGTTTCCTTTTTAGTTGGGCTTGATTTGAGTTATATTTATTTCTTTAGGAGTCAAGTTATTAATTGAGTCAAGTCATTAGTAGTTAGTTTCCTTTTTCAACTAGTTTCTAATTTCAGTTAGTTTCTAATTTCAGTTTTTAGTAACTATTGTATTAGGAGAATATTTGGTTTCCTTTTTGATGAACCTTCTATTTTGTAATTCTCTCCCCCATTAACATTATAAATAAAGAAGAGGAGGCTCCTAAAAGCCTAGATGATTTTGACAATTAAAAAAAAGAAAAGCTTCATGCTGCTGCCGCTGGGTTTTCTCCATGGCTAAACCTTTCTGTTTGATCAAGGGTTAGGGATTGGTGTGTGATCCGATCGACACTCTGCGGCGAGAAGTCCGGGTGGGTCTTTTCTTTTCTGGTTCTCTTATTGGATTCTCTTCTCCAGCAATACAGACAAGTAATCTGAATTTTTCTGCAGAAATTTCTGGGTTAAGCTCTCTGTTTCCTATTCTGTCGACCTAGTCTATTTGGAGTTCTGGCCACCCGATGGCTTTGAGTTTCTGGTCGAGTGTTCCCCTTGTTGTATGGAAGACTCGATCCAATTTTTAGAGTAATTTGACCAGGGGATTGTCTGATATATTAAATCTTTCAAATCTGGTCGATCTCTGTTCTAACTCACTTCTGTCTAGAATTCTGGTTCGATTGTTCCAGCTGTTGATGTATTAAAATTGGTAGCTGTTGTTCATGGTTCAGCCTCTATTATTGGACTACTAAGCCTCTGTTTTTCCTGGTCTCTATTCTGCTACAGAAATTCTGAAACACTGAGATCGATGGACTGCTGATTTATTATTGCTTTTTTGCTGATTTATTATTGCTGGTATATTGGGTTCTTGGTTGTTCTTTGGTTTACAAGATCCTGTTGTTTGGGTCTAGTTTGGCTTGTCAAACCTATCCCTACATCACATCTTCAGACAGACGGACAGACCGAAGTGGTGAACAGAAGTCTTGGCAACTTACTCCGATGTCTAGTCCGAGACTAAGAAAAGACTTGGCCATCTATACTGGATATTGCTGAATTCGCCTATAATAGTTCCGTCAACCGCACCACAGGTCATACACCATTTGAGATTGTCCTTGGACTGCAACCTCAGCGACCGATTGACTTGGTACCTTTGCCACCTCAGGCACGTATTAGTGTGGAAGCCGATGAGTTCCTTAGACACATCATGGAGGTACATGCTGATGTTCGTCGTCGCATCACTGTTAGCAATGACGGATACCAAGCAACTGCCAATCGACATCGTCGCTACGTGGAATTTCAGCCTAATGATTTGGTAATGGTTCGAATTCCACCTGAGAGGTTTCCTCCTGGTACAGTGCACAAGCTCCATCCTCGGAACATGGGTCCCTACAATGTCTTGAAGCGCATTGGCACTAATGCTTACATGCTAGAGCTACCTCCTACTCTGAAGATCAACAATGTCTTCAATGTAGCTGATCTGACGATATATTTGGGACACCATTCTGATGACAGTGACACTGAACACACCCTTAAACTTCCTCAATTTGCAAACCCTAAAGATGATATCATCAAAAATGTTCTCGACAACAAGTTCACCACAGTTCGTGGGGGCAAAGGGTACTACTCCTTCCTTATCAAATGGAAAGGTCGACCACGAGAGGATTGTACTTGGATCCATGCCGATGACTTTCAACGCCTTGACACGGACCTCTAAGCAATACATGTCCCTTACCCATTCATCGGAGTTGAATGATTCTAAGAAAGGGGGAGCTGATGTAGATCCATATTATGGGAGGAAATATGAGAGGAAGAAGGGTCCAGCCTTAGTCCACCTGAGTGGCTAGGGTCCAGCCAAGAAGCCAACCAAACTCCTACTTGGTCCACCTAAGCGGCTAAGTACAAATAAGGGCCAATTGGGCCCATCGGCTAGGGGAATAATTAGTAGTTGTTTTTAATTAATTAGGGGCCATTGGGCCCATCGAGTTGAGTAAGTGGTATGTCGAGTCCAAATTGTCTTAGGACTCTATTTGTTTTCCACATAGGTTTATTATTCCTAGTCCAATTTTGAATTCCTAGTTGTAGTAGAAGTGTCTAGTCCTATTGGGAACCTAGCTCCTAGTAGTAGTTTGATTGCTATTCTACCCTCTATAAATAAAGGAGCCTATGAACTCATAATTTCATATTTGAATAAAGAATAATTGCAGTCAATTGCTTAGAACAGCCGGGATAGCTGTGGGTGAGAAGCCCAGGCTGAGATAGCCGCTTCTCCCCCACTTTTCCCTTTGTTTCTTCTTGTTTAAAGCTTTCTATTTTATCCTAAAGTTATTTCTGTTGAAGTATACGACTGTTGTGAGTATTCAGAAGTTCAAATATGTCCAAGTTACAAACCAGATTTGATTCTCTCTCCTGAAGCCTGCGATTATTTCTCCTATGTCAGAAAATCAAGAAAGCTTATAACTTCACAACCAGCCGTCAGAATCCTCTCAACTTTGGGGGTTTTTGTACCCTCCCTAGGGACTATCTATGCCCAAGAGTGCAACTCAATCGGACTCCTACAGACCTGGCCGCAACTCTCTCTCTCCAGCTCTATAGCAGGTCTTTCTCTCTCCTATCGGGTTGTGTTTTGGGCTGGTTTTGCTCCTATATGGGTATTGTATCCTTGGGGGTTTATTTGATGGTCTTATTTCTTTGTTTCCTGGTCCTATTTGTATTGTTTGAGGTTATAAATTGCTGGGGTAGTTTCTTGTAATCTACTCCTGCATTAAGGATTAGTGTTTTATTGCCCTAGTTTCCATGTCATTTCATCTCAAGCACAATGTATGTTCACCATATTGATTGGGATTATATCTGTGCAAGATGCTCTACATCATGACATCGAGTTTATTGATCAAAGCCTTGGTGCTAACTTTTTCCAACAGAATGATAAGAAAGTAATATTTTAGGCAGAAAGTCAAAAGGCACCAGTGGGGTATTCTAATCACCTAAAGATTAGGGTAAGAAAAACTAATGTAAATCCAGAATCATAGGAAGTACGAACCAAACCAGTAACTGAGATTGAATTAACCAGAGAAAAGACAAGTCTGATGTGGACAGAATTCTAGTAGAATAACAGTATGGAGGTGGGCATTCAATTCTCAAAAACTAACCTTAATTCTACAATCAGATCTGAAGATACTAGACTGCCAAAAGAAAAGAAAGTGTTCAATATAGAATTAGAAACTGATAGATATTAGTAACTAACCCTAGAATTTAAAAGGTTAGACAATGTGGTAACAATCAGGATTAGAAATTGAGATTAGCAACCTGCAGAAACAGAGACAAGAAATTAGAAATACTGCTGAAACAAGAATGGAAACTCATTCGTCTAGAAGCTGCAACTCAATCCTGTTTATCAACTGCAATAGTAAGACTTCTGCTCAACAAAACTTAAAACAACATGAGCAGGCCTAACTAGAACCAGAGATTGAAGCAAATAAAAGATCTCAGAACCTGTGAAGGATCAGAATCAACAGAGAAATCTGAAACTAGATACGAAATCAGCTCTGAAAAAGAGATGTTGGTGAAGGATTACTCAACAGACTTTAATAAACAAACTGAAGGTCTAATGGTTGATCTTACTAGCAGAATGATATAGAGTTTGGAAACAACCTTGATAAATAATAACTGGACAAGAAAAGGTAGAAGATATATTAGGTTTCACACCCAACTGTGGAGAAGAAATCCCACCAACTCCAGAACGGTCACCTGCCTCATAGTTGTCAAGGTGTTGCTTATGCATCTGGGCAGGTTTCCAAGGGCTGAGCGGTCACCGGCCTTATTTTAACTTAACAAGGCGGGCACCTAGGCGTCGTTTCTGTTGTAATAATGGGTTTTAGGGAAAGTATCAGATTCCAAACGGGTCCTTAGGTCCATAAGGGTTTTAATGGTCCTTGTAATCTTCCAGATATTTCTCTCCGTTATTATGAATAAAGACGGCTGGTGTCATATTATCAGAGCCTTTGGATCCAAAACCTTAGGTTTTTCTCCCATCTCTTTCTCTTTCTCGATTTTTCTCTCCCAGTGCCTCCCTCCACCTCTCTTCTTCTGCTTCTCTCTCTCGGTGGTAGTTCCTTAAACCACCATAGCCTCCATCTTCTTCTTCCTTAGGCTCTCAGAATTTCTTCCACAATGATCTGAGGGACCCAACTCCCATCCCATCGATTTTTTCAGGGTTTTTCTCCTTGAAATCCTTTTTTTTTTTTTTTTAATGCTAGGGTGCTTTTTTCCTACTTGAAGCTCCAAGCATCTTGATGTGGGTTGCGATTGGTGCTTTTTATCCTTGTAATGGTATGCTCTAGCCACTTTACCATCTCAAGACTCTGTTCCAAAATCTCCCCAAGATCAATTTGTCAGGGCTTCACCCTTTATCCATTTTTTTGGTTTTCAAGTCTTTTTCCTAGTTTTTGGTGCTTCTTCTACCACCGACCGGTGCCTTTTCCATTAGCTCGAACCTATTGAGTTGCTACCACGTCTACCAGCTCTTCTGCATCCACTGGCAAAGACACCTCAGCTCTTCCCACCTTTCCTCCTTATGCTATCAAGATTGATGGTACAAACTATCTTATGTGGTCACACTCGATCCTCATCTCCATCAAGTCCCATGGCTATTATGGGTATCTCACTAGAACCTCAAACCATTTGACCATATACCCTAAGACTAACAATTGAAAGTGCGTCAACTCTCTGGATATGGCCTTTCTTGTCAATTCCATGCAGCCACAGCTCTCACGTGGCTATCTCCTTCTTAACACTGCTGCGAAGATCTGGAAGATTGTATAGGAGATTTACTCCAAGGTGGGGAATGATGCTCAGGTCTTCAAACTGTGCCAAAAGGTTCCGAATCTGAGGCAAAGAGGGCTCACACTGTCAGAATACTACTATGAGCTACACACACTGTGGAATGAGCTGGACTTCTATGAAGAGTATGTTCCTTCCACCCCTACTGATGTCATCAGATTTCAGAAACAAGAAGTCAAGATCCGAGTCTATAACTTCCTAGAAGGACTGAATGTGGAGTTTGATCAGCCGCAGTCTCAGGTTTTGAGTCGTAGTCCTTTTCCTACCTTGGATCAGGCTTGTGATGTGATCCAACTCGAGAACAGTTGTCGTACTATTATGCTCTCACAACCTTCTGCCACTCCCACAGAGAGATCTACACTAGCTTTTGGCACTTAGTCCCTCAGCGTAGACTCATAGTCTGGTGGCACATTTAGTTCCAGTGAAGTGTGATTACTATGGCAAGAAAAGTCACGCCAAGGAGCACCACTGGAAGATTCATAGCCGTCCTACTGATACATCAAGCAAAGGGCGAGGGAAGGGTCATTCCGGTACTCCTGGTCAGGCCAACTATATTGAGGCCCCAAACTGACTTTGTCCCGAGCTTCCCAGCTGCCTCACTATCATCTGATGAGCTTACTGCCCTCCGACGCCTTCTGACACGTCCGGACTCCCTGCATTAGCCACTGTAAGCTCTACTCATTCCACCCCTTCTAAGTCAGGAATCTCTTTTTGTGGCCACACTATGCATGTCCTTCTACCCCTTGGATTATAGACTCCGGGGCTTTCGATCATACGATAGGTTGATTGCCTCTTTTCTCACAGTATACTAGCTGTCCTAGTAATGATAAGGTCAAGTTGGCTAACATGACTTCTTCCACTATTTTGGGAAAGAGTGTCATTAGTTGCACTCCTCTATCCCATTCTACTGTATTGCATATTCCCTCTTTTCCTACAAACCTTTTGTCCATTAGTAGTCTTACTTCCAGTCTTAATTGCAAAGTCACATTTTTCCCGTCTGATTGTGCTTTTCAGGATATGGTGATAGGGGCAAGGATTGGCTCTCTAGGGCGTGTGGTGGTACGTATCTACTTGATGATGACTCAATGTTGATCTCTGGTCAGGCTCTTCAGACATCCTTTACGTCACCTCCCTATCTGAGTTACTACAGTGGCATCGTCGATTGTGACATCCTCCTTTGGAAACTTTAGCCAGGCTTTTTCCGTCTTTTAAGCATTGTACTTCGAGTCAATTTTTTGTAAGGCATGCGTATTGGCCAAACAAACTCGAACCACATATTTTGTTTTTGAAAATAAACGTGTCACTCATTTTTCATTGATAAATTCTGATATTTGGGGTCCATCCCATTATTTGTCTGTCGATGGTTATCGGTGGTTTGTCTCTTTTATTGACTATCATTCTAATACCACTTGGGTTTATATAATGTGAACCAAGGGCAAGACCTTCCATTGTTTTCAACAGTTTCATCGGATGGTTCAGACTCAGTTCGGGGTTCACTTGCTCCAAAACCCAAGGGAAGGTATACAAGATGAAGCGTGCATTGTACGGGCTGAAGCAATCCCCTCATGCTTGGTTCAAGTATTTCCATAAGGCTATGATTGCTACAGGCTACTTTTAAAGCAATGCAGACCACACTCGGTTCATCAAGAGATCTGGCGGGAAGATTGCTATCCTGATAGTTTATGTAAATGATATTGTTGGCATTGGTGATGATCTGACAGAGATCTCTCCCCTCAAGAGATACTTCTATCTTTCCCATACAAACCCTAACATAGCATATGTCGTCATCTTGGTTAGTCAGTACATGCATGACCCCTACTCGATTCATATGGGAGTTGTGCTACGTATTCTCCGTTACTTAAAATCTGCCCTAGGACGTGGCATCATTTTTTCTGATCACCTTAGGGTGGAGGCCTTCATGGATGCTGATTGGGTAGGTTCCCCTAATGACCGCAAAGCTACTAATGGTTATTACACCTTTGTTGTTAGTAAACTTGTTACATGGCGAAGCATTAAACAAGCCGTGGTGATTTGTGAGCTCCAATGACTTCATGGTCTTCTCACAAATTTGTCTGTCCCTGCTACCTTTCCTATGAAGCTCTTTTGTGATAGCAAATCTGCCATTAACATTATTCAGAGCCATGTCCAACATGATCGAACCAAATATGTGGAGATCGATCGACACTACATCAAAGAGAAGCAGGATATGGGTCTTTTCATTATGCTTTTTGTTCCTAGTAGTGAACAACTGGCTGATGTTGATGCAGATTAATTACCAAAATAGGCTTGTTTTATTAGAAATAAGGTTAGGGTTGGGTTCCATACATGTTGGGCCTTTGATCCCATGTGTTTTGAGTGTAATAGACCACTTTTATGGGTCTAAAAGGGGGGGTCTAAGATTGAATACGGGATTACTAGTTAGTTTCCATTTTCATTAGTTTCCTTTTTAGTTGGGCTTGATTTGAGTTATATTTGTTTCTTTAAGAGTCAAGTTATTAATTGAGTCAAGTCATTAGTAGTTAGTTTCCTTTTTCATCTAATTTCTAATTTCAGTTTTTAGTAACTATTGTATTAGGAGAATATTTGGTTTCCTTTTTTAGGAACCTTCTATTTTGTAATTCCCTCCCCCATTAACATTATAAATAAAGAAGAGGAGGCTCCTAAAAGCCTAGAATGATTTTGATAAAAAATTAATGATTGTTGTTATTGTCTTCTTAATGAAGAGTTGTCTTGTGTTTGATCAAAGCTGAAAGAATTGGTGTTTGATCCAATTGACTCCTTGCAGCGTGAAGTCCAGGAGGTCTACTTCAAGTATTATTCTCTTAAGTTTTTATATCTCTTTCAAGACTTATTAGGGTTGCAAGACCAGGTATGTAATCTATCACTCTGCTGCCCAGAAAATTCTGCAAAACAGAGCATCTACCCCTGTTGGAATGACCAGATCTGAGTATCCGATTAGTCCAATTTTTTTATCGAAGGTTCCTCCCCATACCAGTGAGGATCGACCCAAATATTGGCTAATTCTGCTCAGCCATTGATGAGAAATTAGAAATCTCCAGATTTTTGTCTTTTAGTGAACTGAAGTTTCTATTTTCTGCATTCTGGTTCTGCTGGTTTGAATAGTGTTTTCTGGACTGCTATTCTTAATATTCTGTTAACTTAAATCTTAACGGACTTCCATCTGTTCCTGGTTTAGTCCTAAGAATCATTGTTGGAATGGACTCTCTTGTTATTCTCTTGAGATCGATAACCTACTATACTGCTGAATATCTGTTCTGATTTCTGAAGACTATTGGCACTTTAATAGTCTTTGGATTAGTTCTAAACTGCTACTGGTTTGTTTAATCCCTGTGTTGTTGTTCTGTGGGTTCGGTACTGTTTCTGGGTTGTCGCTGAAGTTAATTTCTGATACCTGGTTGGGGTTGGTTTTGGTTGTTCTTTGTTTTAAAAGTTCCTGCAGTTTTGGGTCTAATTGGGTGTCCAATTTAGTCCTACATTAGATGTATTTCTAAAGGTCTTCGTAGTAAGATGTTTATCATATTATTAGCAAGTTGGGCATATATGATATCTATACACCAACTTGAGGGGGAATGTTGTAATAATGGGTTTTAGGCTGTGTTTGGTAGCCAAGAGAAGAAAAGAAAAGAAAAGAAAAGAAATGAAATGGTGAGAAAATAAAAGGGAAATGTTTGTTTGGTTACCAACAGAAGAAAAGAAAAGAAAAGAAAAAAATTCAAAAAATTTTGAATTTTAAGAGAGAGATAGACACATAGGAAATCATTGTGTAATCATTCATTTTTTGTCTTATTATGTTCTCAAATTTTCTTATGTTTTCTTGTGTTTTTTGCAAGATTTTTTTTGGGAGAAGAAAAGAAAACTTCACAATTCCCAAGAATTATGAATTTAAAAAGTGTAATCTTCTCTTGGGTGAAGACATATCAAGTGCAAAGAAAAATTCTTCACCCAAGAAAAAAGTACAAAAAAGTGTACTTTTTTCTTTTCTTTTCTTTTCTTCTCTTGGCTACCAAACACAGCCTTAGTGAAAATGTCAAATTCCAAACGGGTCCTTAGGTCCTTAAAGGATTTAATGGTCCTTGTCAAATTCTAGAACTTTCTCTCTGTTATTATAAGTAAAGAGGGTTGGTGTCATATTTGACACAAGTCAATATACCATCCAAGTGGCCGCCTTGAAGAATCGAACCTTGGCATTGCAATGGCAGCCAGAAATTTTTACTATTGCTTTAAGCGATGACCCCTTGATAGAAAATCCATTAATGAACAAGTGATCCCAAGAATGAAAGAAAAAAAAAAACAAAAAAACTAAAAAAAGGAACCACCCACATAGTGCTGGAAACTTTCCAAATGAGTAGTAGATATCACCTCAAGAAGGAATTGAGGTTTTTCCCTTTTTCTTCATGGTTCAAGTTGGAACGCACCTGATTAGTGAAATGTACTCGACAAAAAGCATACGCAAATCAATGAGGCTAAAAAATGGCATTTCCCTCATGTAAAAGATATCATTCTCAAACCAAGTAAAAATCTAGTTGGAAATTTGAAAACCAAAGCCACTCATACTCAACCTGAATAACTGCTACTACAACATTCAACCTGCATTATGTCACAAAATTCCCATCTAAAATGTTTACTTGTTAACCAGGTTCACCATAATATTTAAGGTAAGAGCTTTTAGTTGACTAATACACTTTTACTTCACCTATGAACTACAAAACCCCCAAATGATCAATCGATTCTGTGAGAGTGTTCATGCAAAACAACTGTCACCTGACCTTGATCATTTGTGAATAAATAATTAACAACCAAGTATCATCATGTTGTTGTTGTTGTTGTTGTTGTTGTTGTTGAAGAAGTCAATTAAAGTGGACAACAATAAAATCTAACCTAAGTTGAAGCTGTGAAAATAATGATTAAAATTAAGAATAAAATATACCATATCTGGCCCATAGCTGAGGTTGAACTCCACTGCATTCACGGATCAAGATTGGGAACTTGGGGTTCAGGGTCTTCAAATCTTTGTAATTCCTTTGAACAAATTCTCTATATACGAACGAGAAAAAAAATGGATTATTCAAACAGGAAGAATTGGATAATAACATAATCACCGGCGAGATCCAAGAATGAAAACCTTGTTTGAGAACTTGCTGGGGAAGTTTGGCAAAACAGGAAACGAAGCTCCTTCAAATTCCGAGATAGGTGTCCCCTCCAAGCCATCTCTATGTCAGTAAGGGTTTGTCACTGTTTGTAAACACAAGGCACCATGATTAAAGATACAAATAATAGTACACCATACGCCTCACAATCAAATGGAAACAAATTTCCTCCTTTAATGTGCTTAAAGATGCACTTCAACATTGATAAATAACCTGAACCAAAAAGCAGGTCGGAACAACATTGGATCATAGTAGTAATAGTGTGGCTTATCAATCAAATACAAGCGATGATAATGCAAAAATATTGGGAGGCTAAATCGGATGAAATTATCTCCGGCAAGAACGAATCGGAAAACCAGAGTCTCTAATCTCATCTCTGTCCAATTACAAACACAAACTCAGCTAGTAGAGAATCTTAATTCTCAGATCAATTAATAGTTAAAAAAAGAAATAATTTATCAATCGATTAATAAAAGTGAGAAAGAAAGATAGAACTCACCGTGTTGTGTCGTTGGAGTGGAGCGGAGGCCGATCTTGCTGGTTGCTGTAGAGGCTTAGGTTTCAGTATAGAACGTCGGGGAAACGGGAAGAGATAGAATGGCCGTTGGTTCGCTACTTCGCTGACTTTTTTTAATTTTTATTTTAATTTTTATTTTTGGTAAAATCGACTTCGCACTTCGCAGGGAAAAATGAAGAGTGCGTGGCGTCTGCGCCAGACACGTGAGGGTGAAATGACCGCCACCACCATGAAATGCAATCCATTTTAACCTTGGGTTCAACAAATAAGCAGAATCTGCGATTGGATCAGTCTTGGTTGATTCCGATCAGCTGGAATTGGCTTTATCCTTAGAAATTCAATATGAATCGGATGGTTCAAATTGATTGGAATCGGAATCAGAATTAGAATCAGGTTCAGCCAATTTTTCGCGGTTTCCAATCTACTTCCCAAAACCATGTTATTAATGTAAGTGACAACAACTAATTCCTAGAGGTAATCAGCCAGATCCCCATATCACCCTTAACCAAGATACCATCACACAACAACTTTTGGCTCATCTGCTTAAAAGACCAGACAGATCATCTTCCGTCCTATCTCTCCTTCCCATTCTATCTGGAGTCCGAATATCCCAACAAAGCCCACATCCGAGCCCACCTTTGACCCAAGTCATCCAACTTTCTCAAGATGGAGGCCAGCCCAGCCCAGCCCAGCCCAGCCCACAACCCTTACCTTTTCTAGCCCCAATGGACCATTCCTCTAACCCATCAATACACAAATGGTGTACTCCCTCCCCCGACCTCAACAAGACTTTAATTTGCCTGATTCCAAAGTTCCAGGTCCACAAACTATTGATCAATATAGGCCAATCAGTCTCTGTTGTGTTGTGACGAAGGTGATTACCAAGATTTTGGCTACTCGTCTTCAACCAATTTTAGATCAGATTATATCCCCATCACAGTCTGCGTTCGTGCCAAATAGAGTTTTATCAGATAATATCTATACTGCTCATGAAGTGTACACCTACATTCGGCATCGAAAGAAAGGGAAATCCAAATATTTAGCTTTGAAGCTGGACATTAGAAAGGCCTATGACAGACTAAGCTGGGAGTTTATCGAACAAATGCTTTTCTCATTGGGATTTTCTGATAAATTGGTGGCTTTGGTAATGAAATGTATCACAACAGTAAGATATCAAGTGCTTGTTAATGGGGCAGCTAGGGGTGAGATCATTCCATCAAGGGGGCTATGTCAAGGCGATCCCGTCTCTCCGGCAATTTTCATTCTATGTGCCCAAGCTCTTAGCAATTTTATTTATCAAGGAGAGAAATGGAAACATCAAAGGGATTAGAGTTCGTGGCAAGACAGATCCAATCTCCCATTTTCTGTTCGCGGATGATTGTTTGGTTTTTTCCAAGGTAAATCTCCAAGAAGTTCAGAGTTTGAAACAATGCCTTAATACTTATTGCTTGGCCAGTGGACAGTCCATTAACTTGGCAAAATCTCAAATTACTTTCAGCCCCAACATACCCTCAAAAATTAGGCGATGGTTCTCTTGTATTTTGAAAATCAAGTATGGAAATGGGCCTATAAAGTACCTTGGATTACCCGTTGAGTTTGGAGCTTCTAAAATACAGTTAATTCAAGGAAATCATTGACAACACAGGGCGTAGACTTCAGGGATGGAAGCATCTTTTACTCTCTCAGGTTGGAAAAGAAATCCTTCTCAAATCTGTAGCCCTATCAATGAACACCTTTGCTGTCTCCCACTTTAAGTTTCCTGCAGCTCACCATGGCTAGATAAGGAAGATGTCATCTGATTTTTTCTGGGAATCTAATGAACAAGGATCGAAAATGAAGTGGATCAGTTGGAAGCGTCTTTGCCAATCAAAAGAAACTGGTGGATTGGGTTTTTGGGACCCTCAACTTCAAGACAATGCTCTTCTAGCCAACATGACGTGGCGTTTGTGGCGATTCCCCGACTCTCACTGGGCCAAGCTAATGAAGCAAATCTACTTTCCGTCCTATAGCTTTCTTTAAGCAAACTTAGGGAATCAACCATCTTGGGCCTGGCGGAGTCTGATAGCTGGTCGATCTACTCTTTATTCTGGGCTCCGCTGGATAGTGGGTAATGGATATGATATTAGAATATGGGAAGACAACTGTCTGTCCACTGCCCCAACGTTCAAGATCAGTCATCCTCGGCCTTTTGATTGCTCCATTAATCATGTCTCTGAACTTATTGATCAAGATAATATGACATGGAAGCTAGATATTCTAAATCAGATCTTCTACCCACAAGACAGACGAAATTCTTAAGATTCAGCTGCCTTTATTCCCTTGTGAGGATTACTTGATATGGGGAGGATCGAGAGATGGTGTATTTACAGTGAAGTCTGCATATCACCATCTATGCAATCAAGAGAGGGCCATTGATAGAACAAAAGCTTCATCTTCTTGGGGAAGTTCAATCCCTGAGGTTCCTACAATAGTATGGAGGACCATATGGAACTGCTGTACTCTTCCCAAAATCAGAATTTTCCTTGGAAATCATGTGCATCTGGCATTGCTAGTGCTCATGAGCTTCGACGTCGAAATATTAATGTTGATCCCCATTGCCATCGATGTGGAACAGCTCCAGAAACAACAAAGAACATTCTTTTGGAGTGCCCCTTCGCTAGAGCCGTATGGTTTGCTTGTCCTCTCACCATTAAATTTGATACATCTGAGAGTATATCCTTCCCGAGCTGGATTGGAAACTGGGGGGAGCTATTGAAGAAAGACAAAATGAAGAGTCGGCCAGTTGTTAGTTTATGCTCTTTCATTTGTTGGTATATATGGAGAGCAAGAAACGAGTACATGAAGAAGAGTTCAGCATGGTCCCCTATTGAGGTATGTCAATTGGCCTCCACTGCATTTGAAGAATTCTGGACAGCAACACAAAAGGGCCCATCTGAGGTGTCACTCCCCTCTACTGTTCATAATTCTCCTAAAAAGTGGAACAATCCCCCTCCATTTATCTACAAGATCAACTGTAATGCATCTCAATGGAAAATAGAACTGGCTCTGGGATCGGCTTCATTATCAGGGATTCCTTTAGCAATCCTTTAATTGCAAAATCTGAACCCATTTCCTTTTCCTCGATTCTTCAGGGAGAAGGACTGGCCATTCGCAATGCTATGCTGCAGGCAATAGCGGACTGTATGGAGAAAGTGATCATGGAATCCGACAACAGAGATCTCATTACTTATGTTACTACAAGAAACTCTAGCCCCCCGCTGTCTGTTCTTAATCTCGTCAAGGACATCCAACACCTCTCATCCTATTCCTTTGTCAATATTCCAAGATGTGTTAACCTAGTTGCTGATACCTTGGCCCGGAAGGCTGTCGTTAGACTAGGGGTGTCAACGGTCCGGGTTGGTGCGGTTTCGGTCCGGTTCCACCGGTTTCGGTGTGAGTTTGGAAGTGACCGAAACCGACCCATTAAGGATTTATCGGTTTCGGTCCGGTGTCAGCTTCGGTGCGGTTTGGGTTCGGGTTGGTACCGGTTTGGATTTATTAGGTTCATTTCGGTTTGGATCGGTTTTTTAAACCGGTATGGAGCCATTAGGAAACAACTAAATGATGAATTGTTGAACTTCGGTTTCTTAAATCGATTTGTAACCGGGTTGGTTTTGGTTTTTGGTCTAGTTTGGATTCGATTTTCCATACAAATGTATACAAAACTATGCAAATTTTGATTTTTTTAATGAATTTTGGAGTGTTTCGGTTTCTTACCGGTTTGGTTTCGGTTTCGGTCTGGGTTTTGAGCCGGTTTCGGTTTGGTTTCGGGTTCATCCGATTTTCGGTGCGGTTCGGTTTGGTTTTTGGGTTGCAATACTCGAAACCGAACCGAACCAATAAGGCTTCGGTTTGGTTCGGTTCGGGTTGGGTTGTTATCGGTTCGGTCCGACCGGTTTTACCGGTTCGGTTTAGGAATTGACACCCCGACGTTAGACTGTGTGACAACTTGGCCTCTCTCCACCCCGTGGTTAGTTCACTTATGTAATAGTGACTCCATGAGTCCTTCACATTTTGCTGAATAAAATTATTTCAACCCAAAAATAAAATAAAAAATATAAGTGACAAAGCAAAGCAATGTGAATCCAGTGCATAGCGCACTGATTGCAGCTTCTGTTGGTAAAGTAGGCGCCACACACATTCCTCACTTTCCTATCATCCCCCCTCCCCTCTTGTGTCTGTGAGTAAAGTCCCCTTGGCCTCTACAAGTACTATCGATGTATAGAAATGCATAAAGATCCAAACAGCTCAAAATGGTGGGCCATATGACATTTTGCTTCTTAAATAGGACTGTGCAAAACAATGGACAGAGTTTCCTTCAGCCACAGTAAAGGGGGAACTGCAACCTTCGGATGGGCAATTAGGATATCACACACTTGGGGGAGAGGGTATTATCGACAATGCCCAGGGATGTTCAATGACCCTTGGATGATATAGCTGTGACCCTTCACCCATCCATGTAGGAAAACTTTCCCCACAAAACAATCCTCCCCCAATTATCTTTTGTCATTATTTGCAATTTTTTTTACGTTTTGTTTGGCTAAAGTTTATTTCATAACCCACATGATATAAGTTGAACAAATCTGAATTGTTGAATGAGAAGGGGATAAAATGTATTGAACATGAGTCAAGTTTAGGACCCTAATTCATCATTATGGCTCCAAGTTATTTTGAACAACCCAGAATTAACCATTAGTATTGTGAATTTGGGTAAATTTTCAAAAATAATAGCTTAATAAGGGATGCACTTGATCCAACGGTAAGGTACAAATGTTGCGATTTGGTGGTCACGCAAACAGAACAGCCTCTCCACATTCTCGAGGTAAGACTGCATAATTCTCACCCCAGGACCTTGCACATGCAGGGCCTCGTGCACCGGCTACGCCTTTTTTCCTTAAAAAATAATAGCTTAATCATAAATCCTCGTATGTAGTGGAATTGATAATTTTTTAGGTAAAAATTCTAAATTAAGATTGTTTAATTTGCAGGCACATAGTCATCTCCTGCATTCTGTGCGTGGTGGTGAGTTTTCAGGAAGTTGGTAATGAGAAGTGTTGGATACACATCCCATTTTGCTGAATTTACTTCTTTTCTGTTGCACTGCCACAGTGGTAGACTTGCAGGGTCTACAGAGCATTTGTTTCTCTTTAGTTAGCTGGTGAAGAATCCGGATTCAAAAAGAGAAGGAAAAAGGGATACACACACACATAAAGATGCTGGAAGAAAGAACAGAAACATATACAAGTGATAGAATTGCAACTCCCACCCATCTTTAGTATTGAGATTGAGAGTTCAGTCAAGCTATTGATTGTGCATTATACAAATTACAACTCCGTTAGTATCTACTGCCTATTACATGTAACTATAACTGTAAATATATCAGAAAGGAAGAAAGAAAATCCAAAGCTAACCAGCCTGGAGGACCCTCTAGCTCATCCAATCAACAAATCCGATGGCCCCCGCCTGAGTACTAACCTAACAAACCACATCTATTTCGCTACTTGTTCCAAAACAGGGACTTTATTCCAGGTCTCCTCCAGACCATTACCCTGCAGTGGCGGCAAAGAAAATACGCTTACAGTTGAGCTTTTGCTTCTGATCTGCTCTAGGACCCGAAGTGCTGAGATGCTGCTCTTCATATACAAGCTCTCCATGTACTCGATTTCTGCGAGCTCCTTGGGCCTGATCAGCTGCCCATCCTTTGTGGTCACAGGCTTAGTATCACACCCTTCATTCCCATCTCCTTCAGGTACAAATAGTTCTTTCTTTGGGAAGAGGCTATCAAGCATAGTCTCACACTCTTTTACAAGCTTGTAGAGCAAGTCTGTAGTGAAGAACGGTTGCTGCAATACTCTCTGGATGAAGGGCAATCGAATGAGAGCACCAGTTCGCTTGTCATACTTCTTCAGTATCTTCACCAAACCTGTTCATATCATGATGGAATCAGTGAGCTTGAATCAAATACTGTTCGTAATCAAAAACAAATCTCTGTAATAGATTATGTTTAAGCACCAACGGAGAATCAATTATACCCCACTAGTGTCAGAGAAAAAACAGAGACAGAATACTTAAGCAAAAAATATGCCCTAAATCACAAACTGTGTTGTGCATATGGACCACATAACTTTCCCAGTTTCCATGCTTTGACGACCAAAGCCTCAATAAAACCAACAAGACTTCTGTTCATCCCACATACCAACTAAAGAATCGCTTAAAATAGAAAAGGGTTTGCGGTACTTATAGTCTTTCCAAACTTGGTGAGACGGGCACCATATCTACCAATTCACAGTTTTTCATCCTCCCCCCTCCCCCCTCCCCCCTCCTTATTTTTCTTGGGCCAACAAATGTGAACATCATAAAGCACTTGTCTTATGTATAATTTCAGTCTAAAGAAGAATATCCCAAAGCTTCCTCCCTTGCTAAGACATATATAGTGAACGAATCAAATGCATAGTGATGATAGTTTTAGCACTGTTGTATCCTATATGTACTCAAGCTTATTCAAAGTATCGCAATGGTGTAAAGCCATCGACTTATAGGAAAAAAGGAATCAAATCACTTTGATCGCCTGTTTCGGAGAAATAAGTGGCTCACGAGGAATGGAAAGAAGTTGGTGGTGAACCCGAAAGTTTAGATGCAAACAGTACAAACCCAACAGCCAGCTTGGGTCACAATCATCCTCCATTTGGGCACAAATTAGATGTCTTGCTAAGTGTAATCAGACAACATCCTAAGAACTTTTCCTTTTTTATTCATTTAAATGTGAAGGACAAGGGGATGTAAGAAAATGAAATTCGTTCGACTTCCTGAGTATTTGAAGGATGATTATGACTTATACTTTATATAGTAAAATTTTGTTATCAAGCAATCAACACTTGAATAAGCATCTAATAAATATTCACGAAAACTAAACAATTACAACTAACAACATCATCCCAATTCATTTAAAAAATTTCCTTCGCAGGAAAGAAAATATTCTTCCTATTTTTCCACCTCCACTAAATAACAAGATGCTCTAAATTCCAACAAACAATGTTCTATAAAGTTTAAAAGAAAGAGAAACACAAACTTCCTCAAAATATCTATTTGGATTGCTCTAAATTCCAACAAACAATGTTCTATAAAGTTTAAAAGAAAGAGAAACACAAACTTCCTCAAAATATCTATTTGGATTCTCAATAATTCAAACTGTCATGAACAATTTGATTTATGTCGACTCAAGTTGGGATTATTGGCATCATATAAGTCAATCGTGTCATCTCAACAATCTAATTCCCATGGACATGATAAGTAGGACTCAAAATCTCACCCCTTCTTTTAAAAAAGAAAAGAAAGTAAGACAGCTCAAAACATCAACGTAAAGGCATTTGATTTGATTATGAAAGAAAATACCACAAGAAGCCACCATAAACTGATGCAAGTTGTTCTAAATCATAAAACAAGAAGGGAAAAAGAAAATTGTCCTAAAACATTAAATAGTCCCCTTACCACGGGAAATTGGACATTAACTGATAGTGTAAAATTTGATCTGAAAGAGACACAGAAAATACTTGTGACCATAGACAATGAGCCTCAATTTGGGAGGTCACATTAAACTTTATCAAAAAATCTTAAGGAGTCACCCTAGACAGACGTCAAGTTTTAACTCTGTATGGGTTAACGGCCGCTGCAGTTCAATTTGAGCCACACACAAGACTGATGTGACCAATCAAGACCATCGGATAGATAGAAACTTCGAATATGAGGTGAGCTGCCGTAAGGAAGAACTCTACTATGTCAGCATGTGAGAGGGCGGGGGGAGGTATTAAAATGCATATTTGGAAAACGACACCAAGAAGAATTTGTGTTATTGTTTACCAAAATAAACTATACGCTTTTTTCCATGTGAAGGGAAAAATATTAAACCATTAATTTTTTTTTAAATATATTTTTAAATAGTAGTGCAATATTTAAAACGATATATTCAAACGAATATTCGCTTTCTCGCTTACAAGCCGTAGAAGATATGCTCTATGCCTGTGTTAGTGCCGGCAACAGGGCATGTATTTCACCAATACCATACCCAACCTTTTAATAATATAATAATGACACCCCAAAGAAACATGCATGGGGACTCAAGTAAGGTAAAGTCGGTGCCCCACGTTTTTGGAATATCATACCCAACCTAACCCAGTCAGGGATCGTATCATACACGACCCTTACAAGACTTGGTTTAACTATACTCAAAGCCCCCCACCCACCCACCCACCCACCCAAAAAAAAATACATGAAGAGTAAGGCAGGCGGGCATAGTGGTTACCTGAAGTTTCTCACATACCAAATACCCGAATCTAACTCGAGAAGGGTCATACCATACCCGACCCATTAGCAATGGGGGCAGGCACCGTTTTGACCTGGCCCATTGCCATCATATTATGTTGTATATAGTTTATTCAACAAACGTCAAGGATTTATTCTTATATAGGTCACTATGTATTGAACTCTTTATATTTTAAATGGTCTAAATCTTTGACTCTACTCAAAATAAATAAGGCTATACTTTCGTCACAGTTCAAAATCCTTTTCGACCAAAATTTGACAAAAGAAATAAAGGAATTCCTTGCTAAATTTAGCTCAACCCCTTCACTTATTCTCTACAAATTCTTTGTCACTTCATAGTGGAACTGGCCATACATATATAGATTCCAGTCTTTCTATTTCAAAGTATAGTTTCATTGTAAACTGGATAATTAGATCAAACGAATAAGAGGCACAGATACAGACCTGTGTAGTTAAGAGCGCTGTAATTCTCCAAAAGAACCATCTCTCCATGGAAATCAACAATTTCCTTTCGCACTTTAATCATCTCTTCGTTGGAATCTCTTGCTTTTGCCACTCTATCTTGTAACTCCTGCAACCCCACCACAACCACAAAGGCAAAGAAAAGCATTAGGTGACTGTGACCCCATTCTCATCTACCCATACTTTTCCCACGCCATACAATATTTCGTTACAAGGCTACAAGATAAAACAAGAGCGAGAGAATATTCTTGCACTCTAGCCGATCAGTGTAACACTGGCGCATATTAGCTGACTCAGCAATGAATTAGAAAGAGGATAGCTTGGGTCCTCTATCTACATTGCAGGAACAGGAAATAAAAAAAGGGAGTTCTAAACACCGCTGGTTTCCAATCTTCCCTATACAGGCAGGCCTCTCAGTCAGCCTATCAATCTAATTCGACCAAAGAAAGGTTCCAATCTGACGATTCTAAGCCAAGGATTATAACAAACAAAATCGGGGCAATCCACAATTGTCTGCACATGGTGCTTCCAGCGGAGAAACTCACTTCAGGCCCTAACGGTCACGCAGAACCACAAAACAAGCGATTTCCCGGTGCAGAGCTGAGCAAATCGCCGTCGATTGAAATCCCCGGCGGTGACAAAACTACCGCAATGTTTCAGAATCCAAGATAAGCATTTGATATCTTAGCCGGGGATCTTTTTATTTTCGGGAAAGAAAAAAGAAGTCGAGTTCACAATTACTAATTAATTTTCGCCGGCAACCAAAGCCTGAGCCTGAGGTGCATGCATTACGGGATGAAGAACGAAATGAAAACCCTAAATTTCTATCTAATTTGCAGAACATCAATCAATCAATAAATAAAAGATCGTATCGAGACAGACCCTAATTGAAAGAGAGATAGAAATGAATACCTTTAATCTGATGATATACTCTTCTTCCTTCTCGACGAAAAAGGCATTGAATTTCTCGAGTTCATCTTCCAACAATCGAATAAATTCCTTCTCCTCTCTCGTCATCCAACTCATTTCCATCTCTCCAGCCTCAAAACCATCCCTTTCAACCAACCTCGGTCGCTTACAACGTCTCTCCTCGGTTTTAGGGTCGATAAGCTTAAGCTTCTTCTTCAAATCCTTATACGAAAGGAACTTATCTCTCCACTCCGGTAGAGTCTCCTCGATCTGATTACTCAGACTCTTCCCGAACTTCATTTCTCACGAAATCTGAAGGAAGAACAAAAGAGATTCTGATTTGTGACGACGATAACAGAAAACGAGAGCAAGAGAGGGAGAATGTGCGGGTGGGGTGGGAGAAGGGAAGAGGTAAAGGTGGTTTCATATAACGGTCCGATCGGTATATTCGAAAGAAATAAATGGGAATATCCATTTGTCGCCGTGAAAGGAAGAGAATATCTCGAGTTTTATTCTCTTTTGGACCTGGACAGTCGATGACAATCAGGACATGGAGAGTGAGAGAGACATTAATTTCCTACATCTTTAGTCTTTGTTGTTGGGCGGGCCCCAGGTCTCTCACGCAACGTGGCACACCGTCTTGGTGAGTGGTAACTGGTAAGTGGGTGGCTTCGTTTTTGGAGTCGGCTAGTGAGTGATGGGGAGTTGAGATGCTGATGCTGATTCTGATCCTCTTTTCCTCTGTAATTTAATGAGACATGTGGCATACATACATTGGTTAGATGCTAGGGCTTTCACCCAACTTGGATGATAAAACTTCAAATTATTAGTTGAGGTGAAGGATGGATGGGATTATCCTCAACCTTGTGCCATGGTGATGGTATAAGCTTGTTTGGTGAGATAGATGGGGTCATCTCTATCCTTTTTCCTTCCTCACTTGGTTAGTTGGTGGGTTGGTCATCAAGTAGGAAAGCAAGCTCTCTATGCCTCTTATGTGTTTTGGAAGAGTAAGAGTATCCTCTCTCTCTCTCTCTCTCTCTCTCTCTCTCTCTCTCTCAAAGTCATCTTCAAACAGGTGGTAGTTTGGAAGTAGTCAAGGAACTGGCCTTTATTGCTTACAACAAGAAAAGGGCATATTCTTTTATTAGGAAACAAAAAAAAGAGAAGCATATTCTGCAGAATCATGCATCATATTTTGGATGGAGAAAAATAGTAAACTTTACAAGATTATATTTTTTTCTTAAAAAAATGGTTTAGTGTTGGTTGACATTAAACAGATTTTAAAGGTATGCCTTCTCTGATCTAGAATTTTATGGAGTTTTTGGGCTTTTCTCATTGCTAACTTCGATAAAATCGAAGAAGCATCAATGCATTGCTATGAAGTTTTGTTTCTAGATGATGTTTTGTAACTTGTAAATGAAGGTTTTCTTTGAAATAACAAGGTTCTTAGTTCTAATGTAGTTTGTCTTTTTTTTTTTTTTTATGGGGGGAGGGTTGGTGCAGAAAAAAATGGATTTGATTTGATCCGGGAACAACAATGTTTTTCAAGAAGCCAATATTAGAAGATAGAGTGGTGTCAAGTTATCCTGGAAGATAATTATTTTCTTCTTTTTATGTTATTCTTTCATGAAGACAACAAAATTTTCACTTTATATTCTTGAATATGAAATTTATCAAGTTTACAAAGTAAGTTACTAAATTTTTTAACTCATTATTGGTTTTTTTTCCCCTTAACCAACAAATCAATTGAAAACAAAAAAAATTACTTAGAATCCTCCCAGAGATGCTTAGCTGAAGGATTTCCATTGACTGCCTCTGAATTCTTTTTTTTTTTTTTTCTTTTTTTTTTTTAAAAAAAATAAATAAATAAATAGCCTCATGTCTGGCGTCACCAATAAGAGGGCTTTACAAGTGTTTCCATGACCTGAATATGTTTAGCCCCCCTCCACACGATAAAAATTGTGAATATTTGGTCCAAACGTCAACTTATACAAATTTGAATGGAGTCTATCGGTAGTATTATTCAACACACAATTCAAATATCAGTTGATATAAGTTGTACATGGATTCTACTAATAATTATTGAATACAGTCCAAGTGTCAACACATGCAGAGACCGAAGTCCTACTCACGATTATGCATGGAGATGGACTTGTGAGGAATGGATAAATTACGTATATCTATTGGTCTTTCTATTTCGAATAATCTACAGGTTATGAATAGATTTTGTCAGTAGTTATTTGGCACAATCCAAACGTCAACTGTCATAATTTTTGCATGGATTGTACTAATAATTATTGAATTTAGTCGAAGTGTCAACACATGCAGAGATCGAAGCCCTAATTCATCATTTTTCATTTTAATGGGTGAATTCCAAATATTTTCACATCTAAATTTTTCATAAATTTGCACATACAACATATATTACTATCAAGAGTGAATTTCTTATTATTTATATTCTTGAATATGAAATTTATCAAGTTTACAAAGTAAGTTACTAAATTTTTTAACTCATTATTGGTTTTTTTCCCCCCCTAACCAACAAATCAATTGAAAAAAAAAAATACTTAGAATCATCCAGAGATGCTTAGCTGAAGGATTTCCATTGACTGCCATTGAATTCTTTTCTTTTTTTTTTATTATTATTATATTATATATAAAAAAAAAATAACCTCATGTTAGGCGTCACCAATAGGAGTGCTCTACAGGTGTTTCCATGACCTGAATATGATTAGCCCACCCCCACCCCCACCCCCACCCCCACCCCCAATAAAAATTGTGAGTATTTGGTCCAAACGTCAACTTATACAAGTTTGAATGGAGTCTAGCGGTAGTATTATTCAACACACTATCCAAATGTCAGCTGATATAAGTTTTGCATGGATTCTATTGATAATTATTGAATACAGTTCAAGTGTCAACACATGCAGAGACCGAAGTCCTACTCATCAATTTTGCATGGAGATGGACTTGTGAGGAATGGATAAATTACATATATTTATTGGTATTTCTATGTCGGATAATCTACAGGTTATGAGTAGATTTTGTCGGTAATTATTTGGCACAATCCAAAGGTCAGTTGACATAAGGTTTGCATGGATTGTACTAATAATTATTGAATCTAGTCGAAGTGTCAACACATGCAGAGATCGAAGTCCTAATTCATCATTTTCCATTTTCATGGGTGAACTCCAAATATTTTCACATCTAAAATTTTCATAAATTTGCAAATACAACATATATTACTATCACGAGTGAATTTCTTATTATTTATATTTTTAATGCACTTTGGAGGACCAGATAAATTGCATCTAGCAATTAGTATAGCTATTATGGACTATCTACAAAGGCAATACATCTTGATATAAAATTTGATACTCTAATAGGTGTTGGTGTACTATTTTGAGTCACTTAATCCAGACATAGTTATTTATTTTTCTTTTACTGAGGAACTCAAAACTCTTTACCTAAAATTCAAAATACTTAAGAAAATTTATAAAATCGCATCAACTCGACTCAGGCTTAACTTCTAATATTCAAAGAAAACCTCTAATTTTGTTATGTTCAAATAGGCAAAGAAAGAAACACTCTTTTTGTTCTCATAAACTCATATTTTTTATGTTTATTAACAACGAGATAAACTCCTCTAAGTTATAGATTGAAGATCCCATTAAACATGCATCGAATAAAGAAATTTAGAAAAGATATAAAAGGACATGAAAGGAAACATTTTGAAATCCAAAAAAATTTAACTTGAACCAAGTAGAATCGAAGTAACCTCATATTGGAGAAATAAATGTTATTAACAATACTATGATTTATTTTCGCTGACCAAAATAATCCAAATGTTCCATTGGCAAAACTTGAAGTTTGATTCCGAATGAGCCCATGTCACCATTGATTGCACCTTCATCAATCCACACTCAACGCCAAAGCTCATATTTTAGATGTCAAGCCAAGGTTATTCGCTGTCGAAATCTAGGTTTTTGCCGTGAGTTGGACTATTCCATTTTTAGCATATTTCACCACCCAGAACTCTTTGAATTAGCTCCAAATTGCGGGAAAATGTCCAAACACATTTCTTGGAGTCGAAAAGTCAGATTGTAATTAAAAAATCACAGTTAATCATGGATTTAACTCTATTTTAATTGGATTATTTAGTTTTCTACAATTTTTACTAAGAAATCGCATTGTGTTCATATCCAAAACCTATGGGGTGGGACTTGATTCCCCACATCGTTGACTTGTAAGTACTTCTCTTCCCCAATACTCACTTTTCATCATCCTAGTCCTAGGTAACTCCTCTTTAGCTACTATCTTTATTTTTATTTATTTATTTATTTATTTATTTTTGATAATCAATAAAGGATGCTCCATGATAGTGATCATAGTCCCCATGACAACAAGCAGTGTTTCTGCAGGACCAATGGGCGATAGTGGGCATGCCAACACTCGAACCTACAACCAACAGACTCGAGCACCTACAACCAGCGGGCTCGAGCGGAGATGGATTTAGGGCATTTTCACCACTAGGCTACCAACCCCATTGGTTATTTAATTCATTACTTGTGTAGTTGATTTGCATTTTTTTTGTGAAGAGGAGTATGTTACCACTTCTCTACGTCCTAGCTAGAGGCATATACCAACTTGAATCTAAATCCATTATGTTCCATGCATTTTGTTATCATCTTATCATGTTCTCATTGCATCATATTTCTCTTTTAATTTTGATAGATAGTTTCTTTCTCGTTCGGGTTTCTTCTTTGTCTTAGTAATGTATGTTTCATGTAGATTTTCCTAACTCTCTTTTCTTCTTTGACCCGTTCTCAATGTTAGGGGTTTTGCTTCCTAGATTTATTCTTTTATATTCCATCTGGCATGTTCTCTTTAAATAGTTTTTGCCAAAGCCATCATGTTTAAGTTATTTTAAAACCTTTCCTGATCATGGTTTCAAGTATTCCTATGACTATATCAGTCATATTGTATCAATATCGGCTGAGATTGATATCAATACTTGATAGATCCAAACTCGTTACCTATATGGTTTCAGGGGTAAAAAAGTAAAAGAAAAATGTACTTTTTTGAAAAATCAAGGGGCAAAAGTGATCGGCTAACCTTTTATTGTTTACCGAAGAAAAAAAAAAAAAAAAAAAAGATTGACTAACCTTCTATTCATGCCCCCTCTTAATAATTTGAGATGTTTATATGCTAGTTCTTATTATTTGTCTCCTTAATTAGAGTCTTGAATGTTTAACATCTACAGTGGTGTTTTTGTATATATATTTTGCTTGTTGTTTAGGGTTTTAATTCTAACTTATTTAGTTTAGTTTACATGTTATCTTATTCATGCTAATTTTTGTTTTGTATTCAAACGCAGTAGATGAGTTCCCACCATCTTTTCATTCTTGTTTCTTTAATTTAATTA
>NW_024870499.1:59103-85661 GCF_013358625.1 Macadamia integrifolia
AGGATAGAGAGAGAGAGAGAGAGAGAGAGAGAGAGAGAGAGAGAGAAGAAGGCGGCCATCTATTTGTGTAGCCCAATAATGAGCTAAAACGTAATTTTTATTGTTTATAAAATCTGACTCATTTTTTTCATTTACAGTAACGTAATTTTTATTGTTTATAAAATCTGACTCATTTTTTCATTTAAAGTAATTTAAGAATAAAAAATAAGTTTTTTTTTATTAAAAATAATTTTATCAATAGGAGTTATATTTCATAAAAGCGATTTCAACTATATTTCAACAAAAAATGTTATTTTTGCAATGATTGATGAAACTTGGTGCCCTCTTACTTCCATCAACATCTCTTTGGATCCTCATAAAATTTTAAAATTCGAAACTACCATCAAATATCGAGATTTGTATTGTATTGGACCAAGCAAAGCAAATTGGGAATCATGTTAGTTCTTTAATCTTCTAAATTTAATTAAATTTTTTTATTATATTCACATAGTTTGGTCTAATTCTATCACAGATTATATATATGCTTAATATATGGCTAGAAAATTATTTCATTGTGTCTAATTGATTAAGTATTTTAGTCTTCAGAGTAATTAAGAATTGAAATTTGACTATCCAATTATTAGTTTATAATAGTTCCAAGATTTGGAACTGATTAGTTAATCAACACGAGAATCCTGAACCCAAAAAAAGTGGAATTAATTATGATATGTCCTTATTAATAACAATCATCTCAATTGAAACCTTTAATTGCCCTAGTCAGGAAAGACAACCAGATTCATACAGAGAGGGTTTCAAAAAAGGGGCAGATCTAAAATGACTATCGAAAAAGTGATAATTAGGAAAAATATGTAATTGGTAAGTTGGAATCTAGTATGATCGCAGATAGACCTATGTGGGGGACAAAGACCCACGTAGCCGACCCCTCGTAGGGAATGTTCTTGGGATGATGTTCTGCTTTTTACTGTTAAAACATATCTCTTGTATCGTCTTCTACTTCCTTGTTGCATTTCGTTTATCTTATATTTCTTTTACTTTGAACATATTGGATCCATGCTAGTTTAGATAATGTTATAGTTGTTGTTATTGTTATTTGAATCTCTAACGCCACATCAATAACAATGTGAAAAAAATCATCATCCACATAAAACATACAAGTTAAGGGGAAAATCATGTAAGAGAATGTACAATAACTTAGCTGCGTGGGAATAAATTTATTTCTCAATGACTACTAAAAATTAGTTGACTAGCTTTATTATATTCACTTAGTTTTGTCTAACATTATCACAGATTATATATGTGCTTAATATATGGCTAAAAATTAATTTCTTTGTGTCTGATTGATTAAGTACTTTAGTCTTCGGATCGATTAAAAATTGGAGTTCGACCATCCAATTATTAGTTCATGTTAGTTCCAAGCCTTGGAATGATTAATTCAACAACATGAGAAGTCCTGAATCCAAAAAAAGTGGAATCGATTATGATATGTCCTTAATAATAACAATCATCCCAATTGATACTGGTACAAAATAGGATTGCAAATATTATAGCACAAAATCCTTGGGGGGGGGGGAGACAATGAACGGTAGTGACAATCCAATGATCGGATTGTATGTCAGGCCCTCTCAGTCGTTGAATCCTCACTGTCATTCACCATTCACCGCTTTCTACAGAAGATTTGAGTCCAATATTATATGGGTTCATGATCACCCATGATCCCTACTGAGTGAATGAATTCTCACCTCAATCGATCCATTGGTTGAACCGCTAGATCTATCCTTTTCTCTAATAAATATTACTGCTTTGATTATCAAATAATAAGAGAAAAATCCACACTATTAGGCTATGTTTGGTAGCTAAGAGAAGAAAAGAAAAGAAAAAAGAATCTAGAAAAGAAAAGAAAAGGGAAGAAATGGTGAGAAAATGAAAAGAGTATGTATGTTTGATTACCAAGAGAATAAAAGAAAAGAAAAGAAAAGAAAAAAATTCAAAAAATTTTGAATTTTAAAAGAGAGATAGACACATAGGAAATTATTTTCTAATTATTCATTTTTTTTAATCTTATTACCTTTTCATATTTTCTCATGTTTTCTTGTGTTTTTGGTAAGAAAATTTTTGAAAAAACAAAAGAAAATTTCACAAATCTCAAAAGAAATTTTGAATTTAAAAAGAAGAATCTTCTCGTAAGTGAAGTGAAGACATACCAAGTGCAAAGAAAAATTCTTAACCCAAGTTTTTTCTTTTCTTTTCTTTTATTTTATTGGTACCAACACAGCTTTAGAAAAGACCTCTCACGGTGCATCAATAATTGGACTCGACTAACATACTAATTAATTTTGAAATTGTCAGAGGTGAGGTAACCTTGGCCAATTGCCATGGTCGTTTGCAAGGGCGGAGCGACAGCATTAGAAATCAAAAATCTATAAACGGCTTGAGCTAAAAGAGCGAGAAAAAGGAGCTAAGCCGAACCTAAAACGGCTCAGCTCGAAGCGTGTGGATCGAAACAGATGACCGTTGGAGGGTATCATTCCATGGTATTCCATGGAATATGCGATGGGGATTTTCTTAGGTTCTTTTCTCAAAAAGGATATTCTTAGGATTATTTCGGTAAAAGAGAAATTATTTATTAATAATAGGAGCAGTAGTAGTTTGAAACATTTATGTATGAAAATGAATTATAGACACATTTTATTTTTTTAATGCCCTATATGCATTTACAAAGAATGGACTAGCATAAATTTTTCTTACATTTTATGCTTTTATTTTATTTTAAGTTATAGTGGTAGACATTATAATTGAACAAATAGAATTCTCATCAATATGAGAAAAAACACCTATTCTAATTTCTATTTACACATATAAAAAAAATTATTGTATGATGAGCATTTCATGAATTATTCAATAAGAATAAATAACGCTATCTACTAATGTGTGTGTTTACGCGTAGACAAAGCAGATGTGAAAAGATAGTGTTGTCTAGCACTAAAAACACATCCTCCCATTGGCCATGCTGGCGTGTAACTATGCCTACGGATAGCTTTCTCTTGCCCTATTAAATATTAAGCAATTTCTATCGGTGATGATGCATGACACTAAGCTCGATCAATGTACCACTTGCCATGGAGTCAGCTACTCTTTTTGTGTTCAGCGTAAGCCGTAGCGATTCGCTTCAAGTTTTATCGGAAATGTAACTTATAGCTAAAACCTTTTTGTGGAAGTCATAAGGCTAGAAGAACATGTATTATTTAAAACCAGTGGATCAAAAAAACGTGTCGAAATTTATTACACATTTAGGTAAATCAGAATTTAATTAAGTGAAGTTGTAATAGCTTCTTCTTCTTCTTCTTCTTCTTTTTCTTTTCTAAAATTCAAAGAATGAAGTACAAGCACTAAAGAGTAAACTAACATCTAAGCAATGGTACAATTTATATTGACAGTGGACAATGAAAAGCACCCCATTTATTTATTTTTCTGCTAATGAGCTTGTGACAACAATTCATTGGAGGAGTAGTCTGTATTTTGATGTTCTTAAAATTGATGAAGAATATTCTAGCTTTTTCTCGAACTGTCAAAGATCGAATTTCTCTTCACCCACTGTGAAGATATTTCACGACTTTATTGTGATTGAATGAGACGTTAGAGACAAGGCAAGCTGGAGAAATGATGGCCATTGATTCTATTCCAGCTCATCTCCCCTGCCTCTTTTTCTTCTCTTTTTTTTTTTTTTTTTTTTCAAATGAAGCAATGGAAAGCAGCCAAAGAATGAGTAGCCAAGAGCCTAGTATATTCTCTTCGTGATTCCTTTGTGCTTTCATGGTGACTCAAGTTTCAAGACTACAGGTTGGTTGAGTTGAATATTCTTTCCATCTTGACTAGGGTTTCCATTTTGATTATCCATGAAGCAACTGTTGTTACCTGCTATTGCTTTTTTCCCCCACTTGGTGTAGACTGTTGCTGGTACTTGGTTACAACAAAGTCAAGTTTATTAGTTAAGCAATTTTTATGGCTCAACAATTTATGAATGAACAAAGAAACTGGATATGCAACCCTTTGTGGTCATTCAAAACCATTAGTCTGTTAAATCTTGCAGATGTAATGATATCTAAATGAACAAACAAGATAGATACGCAAGTCTTTGAGATTATTCAATAGTTCAAATGATGCAAGGATATTTTAATATTTTAGTTTTATAATTTTTATAAGATGAAGTTTTTATCAACACGGCAAAAAGAGAACCTCATAAAAAATTGAGAAAGTTTTTCAGACCTTCATAACTAAGATATGAGTTAATGATGGCATTCACTATTCAAAGATTTCAATCGTAACATTAAAATCATCTTGAATGAAGAGATTCTCTCACCCTTGAGTGACAGAAAACTTTCTCCATTTTTAATTAAGTGTTGATAATAGCAATAGCAACGTTGCAAGGATTAAAGTATTTTTTGGAAATTAATCTATATTATAACCTACCTAGTCTAAGCCTCATTTGAAGAATGAAATATTTTCTCAAAAAATTATTTTAAAAGTAAGATCTGATTATCTTGTTCTCTCACCCTTGAGTGGCAGAAAACTTTCTCCATTTTTAAATAAGTGTTGATAGTAGCAATAACAACGCTGAAAGGATTAAATTACTTTTTAAAAATTAATCTATATTATAACCTAGCTAGCATGTAACCTAGTCTAATCCTAGTTTGAAGAATGCAATATTTTTTTAAAATTTTTTTCTAAAAGTAAGATCTGATTATCTTGTCTACAATGTTCGATATTGTCTTATTATTTAAGGACAAACGAATAAGATAGACCAATTCATTCCATAGATGCATACCAAGTCACATCAAGTCACCTGCACAATTTTGAGCCATGATGCAAACACAACACTTTGTTTCTAAATCCATAGATTGTTGGGATAAATTTTTGGGCTAAAAAGTTTTTCTTTCACCACCGGTGAAAAATAATGTAATAATCGGGAATCATTAACACCCTTTGTTCTGAAGTCCGAAAATCTTAGGTATTATTTTAGAAATCCCATCCAATCATCAGAACCCATGGATGAAAAGATTCTCTTTATCTTAGGTAAATAAAGAGTTGGAGTTGGTTCTAAATTTTAATAAGTCTTGCTACACAATGAGATTATTACAATAATGAATTCCCAATCTCCACAGGTATAAGGACTTGGATCCTCTGTGGCTCAACAGGGCGTTTGGCATGCATCCAACGCCTAAAAATGTCTTGGGTTACGTGTGACCACCTTGAACTCCGTGCTTGAACATTTTTTACCGTTGGATGCACGTCAAACGCCCTACTGCTCCATCGAGGAATTCAAGCGATATAAAAAGTGATAGCAATGATACACATTAAAATTAAAAATTTATTTATTGTACAACACAAATTACATTATACCCTTTATTTGACTGCATGGAATTCTACTTAAATTTTAAGGTATTAAGATTCAAATCTAAAGCATTGATCCATTTAGAAAAAGGATTGTCTAAACTTAACACGTTCTTCTAATTGCCCTTTATCTTATTCCAAAAAGCCCTTTATGCCAGTCCAAGGGTAAATATATGATATTGTCAAAAATAATTTATGAGTGACTCATCATCAAAAGTTATTATTTTCTTGCATATTTTTTTAATACACATGTAAAATGATAAGAATCACCCTCGTTGAAAAAAAAAAGTAACATATTAAAAGGGTAAAAAGGTAATGCTACAAATTATTTGACACCTTATGAGATGTCAATAAGAAAATCTTCTTAAAAAAACGGCTTCAATCAATAAATTAGTATTTGGTCTATGATATGGTGCAAGTTCAAGCTATTAAAAGAACAAGGTGATGTTTTATTTTTTCGGTTGAAAAACAAGGTGATGTTTGAATCTGACTAGGTCACTAGGATTTACTTAAGGGCAAGGGATGGGAACACGACCCACTCTAAGTAAACTAACAGGCGATAGACACATGAGAAGAGGGCAACCATAGGCAAGGGGTCATTTCAGTGGAAAGGAGGAGAGATACAGACACATAGTTGGGCAGCTCAGCAGAGTGCCTAGCCTTTTCACTTACTTAAATACAAAGTAAAAACATGAATTTCTCAACCAGTAACAGAAGAAATGAGCTTCAGAAGTGTAGAGATTTGTTGAATGGGAAATTTGTTCGCTATATATATATGGTCGGGATAGAGCGTGGGCCAACGTAGTCAATTCATAAATAACCCAACTGGGCGGATTATAATTCCCATGAACAAGGCCCAGCCTATTTCATAGCAGACTTACAATTGGGATGGTCTGCCCAAGTGAAGTTGGCTAGAAGCCCAACCCTGCCCGGAATTCTAATTTAGCACCCCCCCCACAACCCCACCAAAAACCACCAAGAAAAATGCAGAGTCCAAGGCTAGAGAGAGAGAGAGAGAGAGAGAGAGAGAGAGACCTCAAAAAATTCAAATAAAAAAGAAAAGTTTGGGGGAGAATTAAATTTGCATTCTTATGACTGTTCAAAGAAATAAGTAGTAGATCAAGTAGTTGTTTTGTTTCTCTCCTGAATCTTCAATTTTTCCATACTTCTCATTCTTCCGTTTCGTTTTTCTTGATTAGGTTTTAGTGTTTTGTTTCACCATGTGAAAAATTCCATTCGAGTTAAAACTTGATGTGAGCAAGAAAACTTGCCCCGGCTTATATGGAAAATTTTGATCCAATCCAACCTATCATGTGTATATTTTCTTGAGTGCCACTGTCCAATAATCATTCCTTAATTAACATGAATAAGTCATCATTTTTTTATGAAAGGAAAAATATCATTAATATCAAGAAAGAGAACGTACATCATTATAAGAACAACACCCCCTCTTTAATACCAAATTACATTCAAATCCCCTGCCATCAGCCTATGTTATAGAATATACCTCAAATGCTGACATCAACAGCTCCTTCTGTTTTTAAATGCCATATTACCTTTAAAAATGTTGAAGTACCGATGTTACCCTCAGTGAGTTGTAGACTCCAAATTCACCAAACCTCATCTATTTTGGCAAAAGTATCTACGAAAGAAGGGAAATTTACAATCACTCCCCTACACTTGGTCTATATTTACTAAAACTCTTCTGCCTTTAACTTTTTTTCTGATACTCCCTTGCTTTTTTATTTTTACATCTCTTTCTCCCCTTCTCTTTTTAAATACCCAGATTACCCCTCCTTTTCACCTTCAACCTATTACACTTTTTTCAAATTAACTGGTTCAAAACATGGTTTGAACCAAATAACTTACAAGTTTTGTCTTATCCAATCATCAAGGATATTGACATAGCTAATGTGTCCTTAAAGATATTGTTTATTTATTATTTATTTTTTTATTTTATCCCATCCAATCATCAAAGATATTATTTATTTATTTTTTGTCTCATCCATCATCACAAGTTTAGCAATCTATTTTTTTATTGGCATTGGATTGGTATCAGTCTCAATCAATACTAATTCGAAACAGTAATCTCAATGTTACATTCCCCGTTAGGGTTGCGACACATGGTTTTAGGGATTAAAAAATAAAAAAGCGTGCGATACTCAATTGGAACATATGATACTGATATAGATATAAAATTGATAAAAGTATTGGATCAACAATGCAAATACCCAATTAAAACATATGATACCAATATAGATCGGATATAAAATTATTCTTTTTTGAATTTGCAATATCCTTGATATTGGATGGGACAAAAGTTGTTAGTAATTTGGTTTAAACCATGTTTTAACCATTCAATTTGAAAAAAGTGTAATAAGTTACAGTTGAAAAGGAGGGGTAATCTGGGTATTTAGAAATGATACAGGATAAAGAGATGTAAAAATAAAAAAGCAGGGGAGTATCAGTAAAAAAGTAAAAAATATGAGAGTTTTAATAAATATAGACTAAGAGTAGGGGAATGATAGTAAATCCCCACAAAAGAATCAAACAAAGGCGGCCTCAACACGACCTAGCATGTCGTTCTGGGGATCATCAAGCTGCCACCCATGTTGCGCCGGTACATGGTTTGGTATGAGAGGGTGGAGAGATCGGAAAAGTAACCAATGGGGACAAGGAGGAGCCGACGTTGGAGATGAGACTGTCGGGTGGAGACAACCTCAAGGGCATTAATGAAGGCGAAAGATTTGCGTGGAGGAGAGAATTTGATGGAGAGGTTCTCGGTGGTGATGTTGAGGAGGTACTCTTTCATGATCCATTTGGTGTTGTTTGTGACATTGATCGAAGCTATGAAGGAGGATGACCTCGTCGGCCTCTACAGAGAAGATTGAACGAGTGAGATCAAACTCGGGGTTGTTTATGGGGAAGAAATGGAGGCGATTCTAGTGCTTGTTGGCTCAAAATTAAATTTAGTGAATGAAAACCTGAGGGGGCTAAAATGCCAATAGCAGAATTTTCAATGAGGATTTTCAAGCAATAAAGACCACAGTATACTACACCACAAAAACCTCCTAAGTGACAATCATGCTAATAATCTGAAGGCTCAAAGTTTCTTCCCATCTAATGTCTAGAACTTTCGTTTAGATTCAAGGTTTTTTTTTTTTGTTTTAAATCTATTTATTTATTTTTATATCATCATGGTCTCCATTTAAATCGTAGATGTACAGACGAGACTGTACACCTATCCACACAATTCCCAATTCACCCTAACTATCTGAGTAACCCACGGATGGGGATGGACAGATTCAAGGTAATTCATTTAACTAAAACTTATGTCAGTTTGTGAAACATCCACCTTACCATCTGGCACTTCCAAAGTTTGTGATAGGCTAGAATCTTCCACATTTAACTCAATCCAAATTTTAAAGAGCTCGTAAAAAAATCCCATGAACTTGGGAAAGGAACAAAATGCTTTCAGTGCACGCCTAGAATTTTAAATTTTCATCTTTATCTAGATAATAGAAGTTGCAACAAAAAATTTCCAGAAACTATTTATATAGATAGGGGAAAGGACGTTGGCGTTAGGAGAGGTGGCAGAGATTTGGATCTCTTTCTTGGTGGATAGGTAAGGAGCAGATTTTTGGACTCTGGCAAAGGCATCTACGAAGTTTACTTGCAGACTTCGTAGACGGAGAGGTAAGCTGCATGGGTAGGGCCAGCACAGAGAATCATTGCTCCGATGCCATGGTAGAGACCTAAGGGGCCCTCGGTCTGTATAATTGAAGTGAGGAAACGGCCGTATAGGGGGTGGTAGAAGCAGCGCCGAGCATCTGCATATGAGTCTTGAGGTTGTCAACAAGAACATTGCTATGTGTTTCGACCATACCGGCAATGGAACCCGCCACCATGAACTGCCAGAAACCTAGGCCATCATGGGAGGCCTCGGCCGCAGTGTCAGTGGTGGTCACGTCGATGGAGTAGAACTCGCAGTCTATAGAAGGAGTAGTACTTGGTGGGGACGGATGGAGCAGAACTTGCAAGTATGGAGAGAAGGAGAGAACGAGATAAGGGGAGAATACCCACATTGAGAAAGAGGGGTAACTTTGGGTTAATGAAAATGGCTACAGATATGTATTTTAGTCAAAAGGGTTAAAGCATCATTTTATAGCATCACTTAATAGAACATCGGGGCACATGCCAATGTCGTCTCGACCGTTCGATGCTTGCCACATTGTTGCACATGTGGCAGATAGTCATCGCTCCTGGCATTCTCTAAGAGGTGGGGCTATAAATTACTCTTATAAGAAAAAAAGGGGGGGGGGGGTAGCTCTTGGTGAAAACCCAAAAAAACAAAGTGTTTTAAGAAAGTATTTACATTTTACATCATCACCAAGAGTTTTGAGATGGAAATTAAGTTTAGAATATAAGTCTTCATTTGTTTTCACGTGATGTAACCATTATTTTTTTGTTTTTTTTTCATCTTTTTTTTTTTTCATTATTATTGTCTTTTTGAAAAGAAGAGAGTATTGTGAAACAAAAGAAAATTAAATTATCCCATTTTCTTGGCTGCAAAGCTCGGATAGCCACCTAGGTAGAAGCAAAAATATTTTTTGATCTCGATCTTGAGATGGGGTGGAGTGGTTACCTAAGAGATGAACCTTTCTCAAATTTATCAAGGCTATGTAAATTTAGGGTGATTTGTATATCTAATCCCGATCTTGAAATGAACCCCTACGGCCTACCCCCCACCAAAACAGGGATTATTGATGGAATCAGTCCCTACCAATCCCAATTCCAGATTGATTAAGAATCGGTCAAAATCGGTCCCAATAACCTTACCTAGAATTGGTTATTTGATCGAAAATCCACCGATTCAAAAGAATCTTTGACAGAACGGCAGAAATCGGGATCGGTCAGGACCAATTCAACGATTTTTAAACCCTGCTACTGACAACCGCGTCCTCTTCAGAGTAACGTAAAATAGTCTATTATTAATATTAAAGTTGAAACGTGAGGATCGTGGTATCACACAATTCAAAGGGGTGGGTGACCAACTGACCACCGACGAGAAGGAAAGGGAAGAAAGAAAAAGTAACGGCTTTCCTTTCCTCCATTGTCGTTCTCAGGACCCCCATTTGTTCCCCTACCTCCTATTGCCACAAAAGGCAAAAAAAAGTCATGAAATCAAACCCAAGAGATACCCACTAGGCGCCCCTACTCCACTGTTTTCTCTGGTTCGATTTCTTTCCGAAAGATAACTACTATAGAGCTCGAGAGCTTTCTTCTTCTTCTTCTACTGCAAGATGCTTTGATGATTGTTTAGATTATGGCTTGATTTGATCTACCGTCTAAAGGTTACTGCTTTGCTCTGTTTGTTTCTTCTCCTTAATCTTCATAATCTGAAGTACTTTGATCAACTTCGATTTATCAAGATCTTGAGTTGGGTTTTTGCCGCAAGTTTTATTTTATAGTGGTAGACTGGTAGTTGCATAAAATGGTGATGGGTTTATTATTTTTGGAGAAAATTGTAAACCGGATTTCTAGATATGATGTTTTTTGGGGGGAATTGTAAATTTTGGTGAATATTAGAGAGTGTGAGGCTGGATTTCTCTGTTCTAGTGATCTGTAACCTTATATATGTCTAGTTTAGTTATTGTTTTCTTTAGTCATGTTTTTTCTTTTATCTGAGTTGTGGATTTCGCTTTGTCTTGCTTCAGTGTAGTTCATCATATATTTGATTGGCCTTTTATGCAAGAAGTTCAAGCTTATTTTGCTTTCAGCCTTCTCTCTCTGAGTTGTGAATTTCGCTTTTAAGTGCTGATTTGCAGGATTGAGAGTTATTTATTTATTTTTAAATTGGAACAGGGTATCAGGAGATTGGAACACTGGTTCATGGGGATGAGTTTTTTGTTGGTTGGGAAGAACCTACTTCTGGTGTGGAATTTCTGATGTATCCCTTTGATGGGATAACAAAGCATGCAGTGATAGAATGCGACTTCAAGGTGGAATTGATGGTGGGGGAGATCAACTATATCGAACAGTATACAGAGCCATCATCTGCTATAATTCTGTTGCAGTTGGAATCATCTGTCTGTGTTTATTACAGAACTGCAGATGGTGACATTTCTGCGTCGGTTCCATTTGATATGTTGGATCATGAGGATCCTTGGATTAGAACTACATATTTTACACCTAGCAAAGTAATTGATAGGTGTAATTCCTACAGAATCTCAATCTCAGGCCGTTTTTGGTTGATACTGAAGAAGGCCATTGATTGTCTAAAAGAACTGAGGATATCATATGACTATCCTAGACTGAACTTAAAGATCCAGGAAGAACCTGACTTTGGAGTTACCATGACTTACTCTTTCTTTTGTATTAACTACAATGAAGGAAATAGTTTTGAGGTTAAGTTCTTAGTGAATATTATCATGCACAATGCTATTATGTACCAGCACCAGTCGTTGAATAAGTTCTTTGATATGCTAAGAATGCAGACAAGAGATGTGAATGTAACAGCATTGAAACATATCTGTTCCTATAAGCATCTTGTGTTTGATGCATACAAGAGACTGAAAATAGTCCAAGCATGGTTGCTGAACAATCCTAAACTACTGAAGAGTTCCAAAGGGTCAGATGATAGTGCTGAAGTAAGGAGATTGGTTATAACCTCAACTAAAGCCTATTGTCTTTTACCAGAGGTTGGAATTCTTTAACCTGGCATAGTGTTTGATGCTCAATATGCATACTTTCATGCTTTGTATAAGGTGCTATGTCTACATATCTATTGGTTAATTGTGGTGTATTATTGCTGCAGTTTTGAGTAATGGAGTGGACGTAGCTGCTTCTTCCAAGCAACTCCGGCTCTTCTTCATCACTAATCAAGGCCATATAAAGCCGACCTACTAGTCTCCACGGGTTCCTCTATGGGTGTCATGATTTGATTGTGGCCCATAGAAATGTGTTCTGTGTTAGTTTCTTTTGATTATGACCAAATTTTCGTCCCATGTTCAATCAGGAGCCTTGGTGTTGGTCATGTGAACTGGTGTTGGGTTCTTGAAATTCTCTGCTGAAAGAACCCAACACCACAGCTACCCACTCAGAAATGGGACAAAAATTGGGTAATAATCAGAAGAAACAAATGCAAAACACATTTCTGTGGGCCACGATCAAACTATGACATCGACAGACGAACCCGCGGAGACTAGTAGGTTGGCTTATATGGTCTTGATCAGTGATAAAGAAGAGCTGGAGTTGCTTGTAAGAAGCAGCCACATCAATAATGAACATCCCATCCACTACTTCAAAAATATTAGCTCTATTATTGCTGCAGTTATGACTATAATATTTTGAAGGACAGCTAGTATGCCACTCAAATGAATATGATTAGTATTGAGATCATTAAGGTCACATTTCGCAATATTTTTCTTGTTTTTACTGTTCTCTGTGTTTCAGTTTGATTTGGTTTTGTATTATCTACATCCTGAGCTGCAAATCGGAACTGTAAATTTATATTTTGTAGTAGTAACTATCTATATAATGGGCCATTTGGTTTGGTTTATATTTGACAAATATTATTGTCACTTTGTTTTAAAGAACAACTAGATACAGATGAATTATATCAATACTTAGAAACATTTTTAGGAGAATCAATGAAAGCAAACTGGGAAAGATATAAAGTAGAATATCCAGAGGAGCTTAGAGCATTAAAAACATTTGGCCCAAATCCATAGAAACAGATGGATCAATAGAAGGATAAGTGGAAACTATTTTACACAGTCAGTAAAGGATAAATTATTTCAAAAATTACCTGGACAATTAGGAGAAGAAATCAGACAAAAATGGCACCCTATAAATGATATTCCAGAAAATGATAACATTGGAGTTAGGATACAACATATTATAAAATGTTTAAAAGAAAAATGTATAACCATACAGATTCAACAACAATTTCAAAAAGAACAATATAATTTCTGTAAAGATATTTATGTACCTCAAATATATGGAAAAGAAGGAAAAGATATCTATCGAAGAAAACAATATACAAAAACTAGAATACAGAGACCTCAGTATAGGCCCCAATATCAGAAACGAAATAGTTATAAAAAACCCCAAAAGAGATATTATCTTAGAAGATCTGATGCAAGGAGACCATTTTTAAATAAAGATCATCATGCAAGAATGTATGATCCGGATAGAATTTATAAAAGAAAACTAAGATGCTTTATATGTGATAGAGATGATCATTTAGCATCAAAATGTCCAAGAAGGATAAATGAGGATACAAAAAGATCTTTAGTAGTACAAGATTCTAAATGCTGTTTAATAGATGTGGAAGATGATTTAAGTGAAACAGAATCAATCTACAGCATTGTGTCTATAGAAATATATAATCCAAACATTGAAGACAAAGATAGTGAAGAAGAAATACCAAGTGTCATGCAACAATATTTAGAAGAAAATATATGTGTATTAACAGATACATGCTTAGAGGATAATCATCGATGGAAAAATGGAGCAGGATCACATGATATAGCATGTAAGAAATGTCAAGGATATCCATGGATAACAGTAAGATATAAGTGTGAAAAATGTTTTGAAGAAAGATGTAAGAATTGTTTAGATAAATCGGAAGTCATTCTAAAAGTAGATGAAAAAATAGTAAAACTACAGGATAAGATATTAACTAGGAAAGTAGAAATCCTAGAAGATGAGATAACTATATTAAAAGCACAATTATTAAGCCAAAATGAACAAAACATAAGACCATATGAAGAACCACGAATTGAATGGATGGAAATAGTTGAGAATGGAGGGATAAAACCAGTAAAATCAACAAAAGGTTCCTTAGGATATGATATTTTTTCACCAATAGAAATAATATTACTACCTAATGATATTACTATTATAGATACCCAAGTTAGGTATTCTATCTCAGAACAATATGGAATAAAATTAGAAACAAAATCTAGTATGGCAGTAAAAGGATTAATGGTCATAGGAGGAATCCTAGACTCTGACTATGAAGACAATATCTATGTTATAATAAGAAACTTTACTCAGATATCTCAAACTCTAAAATCAGGACAAAAAATAGCTCAGGCTATAATACTACCAAACTATGAGCAAGGACTAGATATAAAAAGACTAGGAGGATTTGGATCAACAGATAGAGCTAGCACTAGTAACCAAGTTATTGAAAACTATACCTTAGCCACTATAGAAACATCAGAAATGATTCAAAAAGACATAGCTATATTTTGCCAAGTAAAAAATAGTTTAAATAACCTACAAACACTTTGCAGAATAAAAATAAATAAGAAAATAGTATATTTAAAGGCTATAATTGATACAGGATGTACCAGTTCTATAATAAATCCAAAATTTTTTGATAAAAATGATTTCGAAGAAACAAAAAATCCAACAATAGCAACATCAGTTGATGGAATAGAAACAGAGTATAAATATAAATTAAAACCCGCATCTATAAGTTTTAAAGATGTATGTGATAAATATTCAATAGACTATCCACTTAATAATGTATACCTAAGGAAATGCCCTTGGGATATGTTGTTAGGTTTGGGATTTATATTAGCCCAATCAGGAGGATTATATGTTAACAAACATAGTATTATAATATTCAAAAACATAACACAAACACCAACTTATCCACCATATCCAAAAATTATACAAAATGATAAAAGAATATTCGACGAATGTCCTTGTGATATACCTGGACAATGTAAGAAAAATGAAGCAACAAGTAATATTGAATTAACATCAGAAGATAATAATATAAAAGATTTTGAAGAACTTGTTTCAATAGATAAAATAACAAATTTTGATGATGGAATAAAACCATCATTAATTCTAGCCATATTGGAAAACTCCAATAGTATAAAGAAAACCATAAAAGAACTAGAAAAACTAGAAATTATTCAAGACAATAACCCATTAAGACACTGGATAAAAGACAAGCCAATTATGATATTAGAAATTATAAATTTAGATTTAAAGATAAACTCAGGAGTACCAAAGTATCACCCAATAGACTCAGAACAATTTAAATTACATATTTCAGAATTATTAAACTTAAAATTAATAAGAAAATCTAATAGTCCACATAGATCTGCAGCCATGATAGTTATGAAAGAAAGTGAAAAAAGACGAGGAAAAAGCCGAATGGTAATAAACTACAAACGTCTAAATGATAACACAGTAGATGATGCATATAATTTACCACAAAAGAATTTTCTTATACAATTTATCCAAAAGGCTAAAATATTTTCAAAATTTGATTTAAAATCAGGATTCCATCAGATAGCCATAGAAGAAGAATCAAAACCATGGACAGCTTTTACAACAACAGAAGGCCATTATGAATGGAATGTAATGCCCTTTGGATTAAAAAATGCACCTGCAGTTTTCCAAAGAAGAATGGATGATATATTTTTACCTTACAGAGATTTCTGTATTGTTTATATAGATGATATATTAGTATTCTCTAAAACAGAACTTGAACACATAGCACATCTTCATAAAATATTCTCAGAATTTTACAAACATGGATTAGTAGTTTCTAAAAAGAAGATGGAAATAGGAAAAGAAGAAATACTCTTCCAAATATCGAGTACTGAATCTAACTTCTGAGGATCATGGTAACCTATATTTAATATCTTTCCTGATTCTTTTTTATCTGCAAACGTTACTGGTTCTTCTATTGGGAATCTTTTTCCTCTAGGTTTATAATATTTAAAATCATCTTTTGGTTGCTCTAATTCTGTTGGTTCTAATTTCCATCTTGGTCTATTTCCCCAAGCCATGTTTGGGTTATTAGGACCATATGGTCTTGTATTATCATAAGTTACATCATTCATTGCTTCAATATTTTGTAATTCTTCAATATCAGATTCTAAACTATCATCTATGTTTTCAGTAATTTCTTCATTGATTAATAATTTAGGATTTATTTCACTTATTTCACTTATTTCACTAATCTTATCAGTAATATTTAATTTTCTTATAATAAATCTATCACCTCTATCAATTAATTCTTCTTCGTCAGTTATAATTTTTTATTCTATTGCTAAATTTTCTAATCTTATATTATCCTCCTTAGAGAGGTTAACACCTAGTTTTCTTTTAAATATTAATGTACTAATTAAACTATATTTATCATATTGTTTTAATATTTTTATTTCTTCTTGTGTTATTATCCTATCTTCCATTTTCACTATTCGTTTGGTTTTCTAATTCTTTTATTAATTTTTCTCTTTCTTCATTTTCTATACTATCATTTGTAGTACTATCAGCTCCTGGTCTTGTTTCATAATCTAAAAATCTCAACCTATAATTATTATTACTGTCCTGATATATTAAACTATCTCTGGGTACATATACTGTATTTGAATCTTTATCTTCTGTTATTCTGCTTAAATTCCATTCTTGTCCGGCTAATATTATTGGGTCAATTTCTGGAGGTTTTAATAATTTGCTATATTTTGATCCTATTCCTTCGATAACTTCTTCTATAGACACCTTGTAATTTGTTGTAGAATTATTTGTTATTTTTCCTATTAACCCTATACATAACATTAAATTATCTCCTTTAAAAGAATCATATCCCTTTGTCATAACTTTTATTTTTATATATTTTGGTAATTCCTTTATTTTAAGTTGAAAGTCTGGTGCTACATAGTATAAGGATTTATTATTTGATAAATCTACTTCTGTTATGGCTATTAAAGCTTGTTTTGATTGGGATTTAAGATCCCATCTTTCATCTATTAAACAAATCAGAACTTTTGTTCCAACTTTCTTTCTAGCAAAGCCTTTTATTCCTATTATAAATAATCCTAAATGAAAATATCGTTTATTTGTTAGTAAAAGTTGTCTTATTGATTCTTGGCTGATTACATCTATGGTTTCAACTTCATCATTTGAAACTGATAAAGTAACCTCTTGATATCCTGAAAATAAGCTGGTATCTCTTAAGAGTCTATTATGTGCATATAACTGTCTTGGGTTTATCATATGGGCTTGTTGTGTACTAAACCTAGTAATATCTGATTCAATGTCAACTATTTCTTCTAATCGGATGTCATCATTATTACTATTACTTCCACTTCCTCTTAGTATTCTTCTGATCATACTGTCATCAGTAGTATTTTGAGGTCTTGTATCTTGGTCTTGGATTGTTCTACTTCTTCCTGAGAATGGTCTAAAAACCTTTAGATTATGAAACAAGACCAGGAGCTGATAGTACTACAAATGATAGTATAGAAAATGAAGAAAGAGAAAAATTAATAAAAGAATTAGAAAACCAAACGAATAGTGAAAATGGAAGATAGGATAATAACACAAGAAGAAATAAAAATATTAAAACAATATGATAAATATAGTTTAATTAGTACATTAATATTTAAAAGAAAACTAGGTGTTAACCTCTCTAAGGAGGATAATATAAGATTAGAAAATTTAGCAATAGAATCGGCTTTTTCCTCGTCTTTTTTCACTTTCTTTCATAACTATCATAGCTGCAGATCTATGTGGACTATTAGATTTTCTTATTAATTTTAAGTTTAATAATTCTGAAATATGTAATTTAAATTGTTCTGAGTCTATTGGGTGATACTTTGGTACTCCTGAGTTTATCTTTAAATCTAAATTTATAATTTCTAATATCATAATTGGCTTGTCTTTTATCCAGTGTCTTAATGGGTTATTGTCTTGAATAATTTCTAGTTTTTCTAGTTCTTTTATGGTTTTCTTTATACTATTGGAGTTTTCCAATATGGCTAGAATTAATGATGGTTTTATTCCATCATCAAAATTTGTTATTTTATCTATTGGAACAAGTTCTTCAAAGTCTTTTATATTATTATCTTCTGGTGTTAATTTAATATTACTTGTTGCTTCATTTTTCTTACATTGTCCAGGTATATCACAAGGACATTCGTCGAATATTCTTTTATCATTTTGTATAATTTTTGGATATGGTGGATAAGTTGGTGTTTGTGTTATGTTTTTGAATATTATAATACTATGTTTGTTAACATATAATCCTCCTGATTGGGCTAATATAAATCCCAAACCTAACAACATATCCCAAGGGCATTTCCTTAGGTATACATTATTAAGTGGATAGTCTATTGAATATTTATCACATACATCTTTAAAACTTATAGATGCGGGTTTTAATTTATATTTATACTCTGTTTCTATTCCATCAACTGATGTTGCTATTGTTGGATTTTTTGTTTCTTCGAAATCATTTTTATCAAAAAATTTTGGATTTATTATAGAACTGGTACATCCTGTATCAATTATAGCCTTTAAATATACTATTTTCTTATTTATTTTTATTCTGCAAAGTGTTTGTAGGTTATTTAAACTATTTTTTACTTGGCAAAATATAGCTATGTCTTTTTGAATCATTTCTGATGTTTCTATAGTGGCTAAGGTATAGTTTTCAATAACTTGGTTACTGGTGCTAGCTCTATCTGTTGATCCAAATCCTCCTAGTCTTTTTATATCTAGTCCTTGTTCATAGTTTGGTAGTATTATAGCCTGAGCTATTTTTTGTCCTGATTTTAGAGTTTGAGATATCTGAGTAAAGTTTCTTATTATAACATAGATATTGTCTTCATAGTCAGAGTCTAGGATTCCTCCTATGACCATTAATCCTTTTACTGCCATACTAGATTTTGTTTCTAATTTTATTCCATATTGTTTTGAGATAGAATACCTAACTTGGGTATCTATAATAGTAATATCATTAGGTAGTAATATTATTTCTATTGGTGAAAAAATATCATATCCTAAGGAACCTTTTGTTGATTTTACTGGTTTTATCCCTCCATTCTCAACTATTTCCATCCATTCAATTCGTGGTTCTTCATATGGTCTTATGTTTTGTTCATTTTGGCTTAATAATTGTGCTTTTAATATAGTTATCTCATCTTCTAGGATTTCTACTTTCCTAGTTAATATCTTATCCTGTAGTTTTACTATTTTTTCATCTACTTTTGGAATGACTTCCGATTTATCTAAACAATTCTTACATCTTTCTTCAAAACATTTTTCACACTTATATCTTACTGTTATCCATGGATATCCTTGACATTTCTTACATGCTATATCATGTGATCCTGCTCCATTTTTCCATCGATGATTATCCTCTAAGCATGTATCTGTTAATACACATATATTTTCTTCTAAATATTGTTGCATGACACTTGGTATTTCTTCTTCACTATCTTTGTCTTCAATGTTTGGATTATATATTTCTATAGACACAATGCTGTAGATTGATTCTGTTTCACTTAAATCATCTTCCACATCTATTAAACAGCATTTAGAATCTTGTACTACTAGAGATCTTTTTGTATCCTCATTTATCCTTCTTGGACATTTTGATGCTAAATGATCATCTCTATCACATATAAAGCATCTTAGTTTTCTTTTATAGATTCTATCCGGATCATACATTCTTGCATGATGATCTTTATTTAAAAATGGTCTCCTTGCATCAGATCTTCTAAGATAATATCTCTTTTGGGGTTTTTTATAACTATTTCGTTTCTGGTATTGGGGCCTATACTGAGGTCTCTGTATTCTAGTTTTTGTATATTGTTTTCTTCGATAGATATCTTTTCCTTCTTTTCCATATATTTGGGGTACATAAATATCTTTACAGAAATTATATTGTTCTTTTTGAAATTGTTGTTGAATCTGTATGGTTATACATTTTTCTTTTAAACATTTTATAATATGTTGTATCCTAACTCCAATGTTATCATTTTCTGGAATATCATTTATAGGGTGCCATTTTTGTCTGATTTCTTCTCCTAATTGTCCAGGTAATTTTTGAAATAATTTATCCTTTACTGACTGTGTAAAATAGTTTCCACTTATACTTGCAAAATAATAATATTCTTTTAAAAAACTTACCTTGCCTCAACGTCCAGAGCATAAGGACCTATTCTTTTGGAATATTACGGGAAGATATGCAGTACTATACTAAGGCTACATAGTCTGATTATCAGAACTGAAAAAGTGGTTTTTGAAGAATTTACAAAAATTAAAATATTCTGTCAAAAGATCCTTACATCATATCCTATTATCCTTCTATGAGACTACTCACACATAATTGATTTTACATGACAAATAAGTAAAGAGGGGAAAAAAAAAAAGAATTTAGAGCTTAACTGGATCTAGCAGCCAGAATCGAGAGGCTCGACTGTAGGCTTCAGTCTGATGCTAGAACAAGAAGCTCAGATATAATAAAGAAACTTACAGGAATTTTGCAGTCTTTTGTATTAGAACTTGGAGGATTACAAGGCTATTACAGGGGAAAACTTAGAAAAACTTCCGAGAAGAGGCTCTTCCCCTTATGAAAAGCCTTTGTCTATTTATAAACAAAAATTACAAAGTAGTTACAAGATTTTTTGAAATCCGGAAGTCCGGATAAGCCTTCTGAGCTTTTCTAGAATTGGTTCCTTTTTTCAAACTTGAATGGCCCACCTTTTTGGACATATCCACAAGTGTCGGCCAGACACTCTGTTTTTCCAAAAAGGGTCTTCTGTTGAAAAAATTCTTCTTTCTTCTTTCTGGGATAATCTTCTGGTGAAGAGATTCGTCTTTCTGGAATATCTTCAATCTGATTCTTCTTCTTTCTGGAATATCTTCAATCTGATTTTTCTTTCTGGAATATCTTCAATCTTTTGTTCTTCTAGGGTTTACCTGTCTTTTGGTAGGTCTTCTGTGGATGCACTACATGAGTCTGGTAAAAAGTGTTTTGAAAATATATCATCAATTTTTGATTTTATATTTTCTGAACTAGTTTTTGCCATAAGAATCTTCTCATATTCTTCTTTTTTCTTGATTGATTCTTCCATCTTTTGAATTCTATCAAGGAGATTCTCATATGCTGGAGGGGTTGGGATGCTTGTTGTATCAGCTTTTGAATACTGCATAATTCGCAGGGCTTCTTTTAACTCATCAACTTCTTGGATCTTTGTTGCTAGCAGATGATAATATTTTTGTTCAGACTCTTTAAGAGCCTGTAACTCTGTTTTAAGCTGGGCTTCGTTCTTTTGTATCTCTGCAATTCTTGAGCTTGTTGTATCACATTGGTCGCAATTGATCAATGCTTCTTTGAAACTTGTTGTATCCCTGACCTTAGATACTGGGAATCTAAGAGCCGGTGTTATAAAAAAATTGGGTCCTAGATTACGTCTGGCATAATCCAGTGCTTCTTCTAATTTATGAAATCCCTTGAACCAAGGGTGCTTGGGATAATTCTTCAATTGTTGTAATACTTCTGTCCATCTATCATATACTCCAGGATTATGTCCTTCAATAAGAACATAATATGGATAATTTTCTTTTCTTGCTTCTTTTATCTTAGCAAATTGATAATTACAGCAGTTTAAGCTGGTCATAAAATGCTCTCTTCTTTGCTTGTTATATGGATCTTTCAAGATCTTATTATAAGATACCCACAGATTATCTAGGATAATCTGTTCTTCAGTACCAACTGTATACATACTTCTGAACCTGAAGGGTTCATCTATTGGCTTCAAATAACTTCTTCCATACTGTATCCCATTATCTGGGGCTTCTTTCATTCTTCCTTTAATTCCAATATTGCCCAAGGCTTGTTGCAGCATTTCTGCTGTCTTTCTTGTTGTATCAGGAGAGGGATTCCTTTCTGGTGTCATAGGCTTTTTGCCTTTGTCCATCTTCTTTTTATATCTCTTGTATACTGTTTCTAGGCTAGGGAACTGATCAGAATCAGGAGAGAAACTCCTTCTTAACTCAGATCTTTTTGACTTCTGGAACAAATGTCAAAATTATGTTAGTATTCTGGGTAGACATTCACGAGATAAATAGTCTGCTATATGATTATCATTACCTTTTATATGTTCAATTTTAATTTTATATCCTTTTCCTAGGATTAATTCTCGGAAAATTAACCATCTTCTAGTACTTACTCTTTTTTCATTAAGAGTTTTGTAAAATTTTACTATGGCTTCACAGTCTGTTCTGAGTGTGAAACTTCGCAAAATTATAAAGAAATCAAAAGCTTGTAACCCTGCTATTGCTGCTTCTATTTCACAGTCTATGGGGCTTAAGTTTTTTCTTTTATGGATGCCAGAGGCATATCTACAAATTTGTTCGTCTGATTTATTATTATATTCAGTGGGTCGTGTTTTTAATACTGCTCCCCATCCTTCTATTGATCCATCTGTTTCAATGATTTTATATTCTGAGTCATATGGATATCTTAAAGGTGGAATATTTATTACAATATTTTTTATTTTTTCAACCAAAAGTTTATCTTGTGTATTAAACTTCTTTTCTCCTTTAGGATTTGTTTTAGCATATAAAGGGCCTATTATTTTTCCTAAATTGGGAATAAAGTCTCTGGCCTGATTTACTAATCCGATGAAGCTTTTTATTTCTTTTGTAGTTTTTAATTCTGAAGGAAATTCTAAAATTTTTGTGGCTATATGGGGTTGTAATTTTATTTTTCCTAATCCTATTTCAAGTCCTAAAAATTTTATTTCTTCTTTTCCTATTTCCATCTTCTTTTTAGAAACTACTAATCCATGTTTGTAAAATTCTGAGAATATTTTATGAAGATGTGCTATGTGTTCAAGTTCTGTTTTAGAGAATACTAATATATCATCTATATAAACAATACAGAAATCTCTGTAAGGTAAAAATATATCATCCATTCTTCTTTGGAAAACTGCAGGTGCATTTTTTAATCCAAAGGGCATTACATTCCATTCATAATGTCCTTCTGTTGTTGTAAAAGCTGTCCATGGTTTTGATTCTTCTTCTATGGCTATCTGATGGAATCCTGATTTTAAATCAAATTTTGAAAATATTTTAGCCTTTTGGATAAATTGTATAAGAAAATTCTTTTGTGGAAGTAAATAAAATACAACAAAACTTAGATTATATTAATAGAAGTATTACTTTATTATTACAACACACTAAACAAGATAATAATTCAGAAAAAATGGTTATATTAGAGTTATTAAGATTATCTACAAAGATTGAACAAAAATTTTTAGAAATAACCAATCAGTTTGATACAAGAATAAAAAATATAGAAGATTTATTAAAATTTTATAATACATAAAGATTTCAGAAATCTTATTAACTGAACAAAGAAGAATAAAAACCTTTAGATACTTAATGACTAACTTAGAACCAGAATTAACAGAATTAAAAAGATCATTAGAAAATTATTCGTTAGTATTCTGGGTAGACATTCACGAGATAAATAGTCTGCTATATGATTATCATTACCTTTTATATGTTCAATTTTAATTTTATATCTTTTTCCTAGGATTAATTCTCGGAAAATTAACCATCTTCTAGTACTTACTCTTTTTTCATTAAGAGTTTTGTTTCTCTCCTGATTCTGATCAGTTCCCTAGCCTAGAAACAGTATACAAGAGATATAAAAAGAAGATGGACAAAGGCAAAAAGCCTATGACACCAGAAAGGAGTCCCTCTCCTGATACAACAAGAAAGACAGCAGAAATGCTGCAACAAGCCTTGGGCAATATTGGAATTAAAGGAAGAATGAAAGAAGCCCCAGATAATGGGATACAGTATGGAAGAAGTTATTTGAAGCCAATAGATGAACCCTTCAGGTTCAGAAGTATGTATACAGTTGGTACTGAAGAACAGATTATCCTAGATAATCTGTGGGTATCTTATAATAAGATCTTGAAAGATCTCATCTTCTAGGATTTCTACTTTCCTAGTTAATATCTTATCCTGTAGTTTTACTATTTTTTCATCTACTTTTGGAATGACTTCCGATTTATCTAAACAATTCTTACATCTTTCTTCAAAACATTTTTCACACTTATATCTTACTGTTATCCATGGATATCCTTGACATTTCTTACATGCTATTAAATCTGCTCTGATACCAAAGGGGGTTTTTTGGCCGGAGACTGCCGGTTCAGATGGGTAGCACAGAAGGATATGTGCTAGTCAGAGGGCGAGGGAGGTGCACAGGAGAGGGAGAAGAAGAGAAGAAGTATCAATTATAGCCTTTAAATATACTATTTTCTTATTTATTTTTATTCTGCAAAGTGTTTGTAGGTTATTTAAACTATTTTTTACTTGGCAAAATATAGCTATGTCTTTTTGAATCATTTCTGATGTTTCTATAGTGGCTAAGGTATAGTTTTCAATAACTTGGTTACTGGTGCTAGCTCTATCTGTTGATCCAAATCCTCCTAGTCTTTTTATATCTAGTCCTTGTTCATAGTTTGGTAGTATTATAGCCTGAGCTATTTTTTGTCCTGATTTTAGAGTTTGAGATATCTGAGTAAAGTTTCTTATTATAACATAGATATTGTCTTCATAGTCAGAGTCTAGGATTCCTCCTATGACCATTAATCCTTTTACTGCCTGTGTAAAATAGTTTCCACTTATACTTGCAAAATAATAATATTCTTTTAAAAAACTTTTTGCATATCTATAATCTGTTAGAACTAGTCTTTCTAGTTGTGCTAAAGCTTCTGTTTGTTGTTCTATTCTAGAACTATTGGGTACTGAAGAACAGATTATCCTAGATAATCTGTGGGTATCTTATAATAAGATCTTGAAAGATCCATATAACAAGCAAAGAAGAGAGCATTTTATGACCAGCTTAAACTGCTGTAATTATCAATTTGCTAAGATAAAAGAAGCAAGAAAAGAAAATTATCCATATTATGTTCTTATTGAAGGACATAATCCTGGAGTATATGATAGATGGACAGAAGTATTACAACAATTGAAGAATTATCCCAAGCACCCTTGGTTCAAGGGATTTCATAAATTAGAAGAAGCACTGGATTATGCCAGACGTAATCTAGGACCCAATTTTTTTATAACACCGGCTCTTAGATTCCCAGTATCTAAGGTCAGGGATACAACAAGTTTCAAAGAAGCATTGATCAATTGCGACCAATGTGATACAACAAGCTCAAGAATTGCAGAGATACAAAAGAACGAAGCCCAGCTTAAAACAGAGTTACAGGCTCTTAAAGAGTCTGAACAAAAATATTATCATCTGCTAGCAACAAAGATACAAGAAGTTGATGAGTTAAAAGAAGCCCTGCGAATTATGCAGTATTCAAAAGCTGATACAAGGATATTCTTCTCTTCTTCTCCCTCTCCTGTGCACCTCCTTCGCCCTCTGACTAGCACATATCCTTCTGTGCTACCCATCTGAACCGGCAGTCTCCGGCCAAAAAACCCCCTTTGGTATCAGAGCAGATTTAATAAAGAATTCCAGTTTATAATGTTCACAGTTTATTTAAATTATTTCTATTTCATAGAATATCTTGTAAGAGAATATAATAGAATTTATCATTATGATTATTTCAGAATTGAATATTTGGATATAAACTCCTTATCAGGAATTGTAGAAATATATTATAAAGATTACTGTGAATCTATATTAGAATCCTCAGAAGGATTAAAAGATCTTCCAGAAGAAGTAAAAAGAATAATTCTACAAAAAAGTTATTTAAATCCAGAAGAATTATTTACAAAATATATCACCTATATAGACAGATATAATCACTGGCAGAATACTCATAGAAATTATTATCCTTTATTAGCACTACCAAGAAGCTTTACAGAATGGACAGACTAGATTATTTACAGTCAGAAATTTTAAAGTTGATTGCTATACGGAACCAGGAGAACACTATTTCCCTGGATTTTAGCAAATCTGATCCTAGATTTTCTCTTATTTTAAATTTTTTCTGTCAAAACCCTTGCAAAATATCCTTATATTCTTCTCTTCTTCTCCCTCTCCTGTGCACCTCCCTCGCCCTCTGACTAGCACATATCCTTCTGTGCTACCCATCTGAACCGGCAGTCTCCGGCCAAAAAACCCCCTTTGGTATCAGAGCAGATTTAATAAAGAATTCCAGTTTATAATGTTCACAGTTTATTTAAATTATTTCTATTTCATAGAATATCTTGTAAGAGAATATAATAGAATTTATCATTATGATTATTTCAGAATTGAATATTTGGATATAAACTCCTTATCAGGAATTGTAGAAATATATTATAAAGATTACTGTGAATCTATATTAGAATCCTCAGAAGGATTAAAAGATCTTCCAGAAGAA
>NW_024870499.1:85681-94011 GCF_013358625.1 Macadamia integrifolia
TTTTCCTTCTTTTCCATATATTTGAGGTACATAAATATCTTTACAGAAATTATATTGTTCTTTTTGAAATTGTTGTTGAATCTGTATGGTTATACATTTTTCTTTTAAACATTTTATAATGTGTTGTATCCTAACTCCAATGTTATCATTTTCTGGAATATCATTTATAGGGTGCCATTTTTGTCTGATTTCTTCTCCTAATTGTCCAGGTAATTTTTGAAATAATTTATCCTTTACTGACTGTGTAAAATAGTTTCCACTTATACTTGCAAAATAATAATATTCTTTTAAAAAACTTTTTGCATATCTATAATCTGTTAAGACTAGTCTTTCTAGTTGTGCTAAAGCTTCTGTTTGTTGTTCTATTCTAGAACTATTGGGATCACGTCCTGTTGCTAACATATGTATCTTATTAACAAAATTATATGGATTTGGGCCAAATGTTTTTAATGCTCTAAGTTCCTCTGGATATTCTACTTTATATCTTTCCCAGTTTGCTTTCATTGATTCTCCTAAAAATGTTTCTAAGTATTGATATAATTCATCTGTATCTAGTGGTTCTTTAAACTGTAAACAATCATTTATAACTTTGCTCTTCCAAATATCGAGTACTGAATCTAACTTCTGAGGATCATGGTAACCTATATTTAATATCTTTCCTGATTCTTTTTTATCTGCAAACGTTACTGGTTCTTCTATTGGGAATCTTTTTCCCCTAGGTTTATAATATTTAAAATCATCTTTTGGTTGCTCTAATTCTGTTGGTTCTAATTTCCATCTTGGTCTATTTCCCCAAGCCATGTTTGGGTTATTAGGACCATATGGTCTTGTATTATCATAAGTTCCGTCATTCATTGCTTCAATATTCTGTAATTCTTCAATATCAGATTCTAAACTATCATCTATGTTTTCAGTAATTTCTTCATTGATTAATAATTTAGGATTTATTTCACTTATTTCACTTATTTCACTAATCTTATCAGTAATATTTAATTTTCTTATAATAAATCTATCACCTCTATCAATTAATTCTTCTTCGTCAGTTATAATTTTTGATTCTATTGCTAAATTTTCTAATCTTATATTATCCTCCTTAGAGAGGTCAACACCTAGTTTCCTTTTAAATATTAATGTACTAATTAAACTATATTTATCATATTGTTTTAATATTTTTATTTCTTCTTGTGTTATTATCCTATCTTCCATTTTCACTATTCGTTTGGTTTTCTAATTCTTTTATTAATTTTTCTCTGTCTTCATTTTCTATGCTATCATTTGTAGTACTATCAGCTCCTGGTCTTGTTTCATAATCTAAAAATCTCAACCTATAATTATTATTACTATCCTGATACATTAAACTATCTCTGGGTACATATACTGTATTTGAATCTTTATCTTCTGTTATTCTGCTTCTAAGTTAGTCATTAAGTATCTAAAGGTTTTTATTCTTCTTTGTTCAGTTAATAAGATTTCTGAAATCTTTATGTATTATAAAATTTTAATAAATCTTCTATATTTTTTATTCTTGTATCAAACTGATTGGTTATTTCTAAAAATTTTTGTTCAATCTTTGTAGATAATTTTAACAACTCTAATATAACCATTTTTTCTGAATTATCATCTTGTTTGGTGTGTTGTAATAATAAAGTAATACTTCTATTAATATAATCTAAGTTTTGTTGTATTTTATTTACTTCTGTTCGTATTTTAAAAATTTCTGACTGTAAATAATCTAGTCTGTCCATTCTGTAAAGCTTCTTGGTAGTGCCAATAAAGGATAATAATTTCTATGAGTATTCTGCCAGTGATTATATCTATCTATATAAGTGATATATTTTGTAAATAATTCTTCTGGATTTAAATAACTTTTTTGTAGAATTATTCTTTTTACTTCTTCTGGAAGATCTTTTAATTCTTCTGAAGATTGTAATATAGATTCACAGTAATCTTTATAATATATTTCTACAATTCCTGATAAGGAGTTTATATCCAAATATTCAATTCTGAAATAATCATAATGATAAATTCTATTATATTCTCTTACAAGATATTCTATGAAATAGAAATAATTTAAATAAACTGTGAACATTATAATAAAGAAACTTACAGGAATTTTGCAGTCTTTTGTATTAGAACTTGGAGGATTACAAGGCTATTACAGGGGAAAACTTAGAAAAACTCCCGAGAAGAGGCTCCTGGTCTTGTTTCATAATCTAAAAATCTCAACCTATAATTATTATTACTATCCTGATACATTCCTGTAACTACTTTGTAATTTTTGTTTATAAATAGACAAAGGCTTTTCATAAGGGGAGGAGCCTCTTCTCGGGAGTTTTTCTAAGTTTTCCCCTGTAATAGCCTTGTAATCCTCCAAGTTCTAATACAAAAGACTGCAAAATTCCTGTAAGTTTCTTTATTATATCTGAGCTTCTTGTTCTAGCATCAGACTGAAGCCTACAGTCGAGCCTCTCGATTCTGGCTGCTAGATCCAGTTAAGCTCTAAATTCTTTTTTTTTTGTTGTTTTCCTCTTTACTTATTTGTCATGTAAAATCAATTATGTGTGACCAAAAATTTGGGGGAGAGTACTTCAATCGTTTAAATTTTGACAAGCTAAAAAAAAAAAAGTGTAGAAGGCTTACATGGCAGTCAAACACATGCAAGTATGATCCTGTATGTCCATGAAGTTTGTTATTGTATAAGCACAATTTATGTGAATGCAACTAATTTACATATTTGGAATGCAACTAATTTACATCTTCAGCGACATGAGATCTCCAAGAACCCCCACCCCCAAAAGCAGTACTATTATATGGAATGAGGCTGAGGTTAGAGCATCATCAACCATATGGTTAAGAATGTTCGGAAAGGTCAAAAGACCAATTCCACCTTCACAAATGTGGGGTGGGATAATATTATGAAAGGTTTAGAACATGAATTCAGTCGGCCGTTTGGAAGGGAGCAGCTGCGTAATAAAATGAACAAGTTACAAAGGCAGTACAACAGCTTCAGGCATTTACTAGAAACAACGGGATTTGGATGGGATGCAAATGCAAGGATTGCGACAGTGGAAGACTCTGTCTGGGAATCTACAATTAAGGTATGAATATTTTATTCGGTTTAGATATGTATGAGAATGCACTACTGATACGACCCTTGTTGATTACTTATACAAACTTCTTTGGATTATAGGAAAACAAAGAGTGGGCGAAATACAGGAGAGAAGGTCTACCATGGTGGCCGGAGTTGTTAGAGATATTCTCCGACTCCAGTGCCTGTGGGGATAGAGGGTTATCACAGAGTACAGCAACTACTTCTAGGTCTACTAATGTTGTTGTTGATGATGATGAATTTCAGGACACTGAACCGGATGTAAGTGAAGGTTGTAGTGGCGAACCCGACAATTCAACTCCTCCAAAGCGGCAAATTGATAGGACTCCTACGGATCGTAGGAGGAAGAGTCAGACACGCACACTCACGAACTCTGCACAGGACTTCAAGGAGTTTGTGAGATGGAGGATGGATAAGAGTAACTCATCTGCCACTTCAGCCGTTGTCCGACCTCTAGATCCAATGTATGATGGGCCACATAGTGTTATGAGCTGTCAGAAGCTCCTAGACACTTTAGAAGATCTTCCAACAGATTTGTATGTCTTGGCTCAGTGTATGATACATAGTGATGCTGGTTAGCGCTTGTCATTCGTGGAAGTTAGGGCGGACAAGAGGTTGTGGATGATCCAACATTTGAAGGATATCCCGTGAGCTGCTTCAGTTGGTTTTATTTCATGGTATTTTCATAAATTGAGCTGGTTGGGTTGGAGATTGTGTGGACTTTTCAGGACTAGTTTTTCAAATGTTACTTAAGTTAATTTTATTTCTGTGACTTTGATATTCCTCTTTCTAGCATACACTTGTTATGAATTGACCGGAATGTTGATACTTTAGGTGGATGTTGCTTGTGTTTTATGGTTCTCTGTTGGATTCGTACAGGTTTTTTGTTAACTTTTTAAGATAGGCTGTGACATATAATGGAATATGAACAACTAATGATTATGGTTCATATTTACTGTCAGGAGTATTTGTTTGTTTGATGATATCATGTCACTTCAGGATTGCATGTTAATATTCATTTGTTCGCATATATACAGGTTCATTAATGTGTCTGACTTATATCCCTTTTACCATTGTAGGATGTTATTTTATTTTATTTTCCATTTCATGTTGATACTAGTCATAGTACATATAGCGTAGTTAAGATTCTGGCATACTGAATTTTGTCATTAACACAGGGATGTCAAATGACCCTGAAACCAACAACACGTGGTCATCTAGTGATGATGACGACATGGTTATATTATATCAATACCAAAATCTGCTAAGTACATATAGGATAGAGAACCTGTGAATGATAGTAGTCACACTGATGCTGTATTGGTAGCAGAGGTTCTCGCAGGACATGCAGATGTATGCTACCGCAAGTTTAGAGTTGAAAGACATGTCTTCCTCAACCTACGAGATAGAATGGTACATAGAGGTTGGTTAGAAGACACTCGTTACATTCGAGTAGATGAGCAGCTTGTAATGTTTCTCATGGTAGTAGGCCAAGGATTGAGTAACAGACAAACACAACGGAGATTTTAGAGGTCGGAATAGACGATTAGTGTTGTTTTTCACTCAGTATTAGAAGCTATGCTTCATCTCTCGCATGAAACAATTAGGCCACTGTTTGAAATTTAAAATGTAACTGCAAGCGTACGAATCAGTGTAGCTACGGGTCGAACACAGGGAGAGCAGCCACTTTATTTTTTTATTTCTTTTAATAATGCGAAAGTGAACCGATTAATGATTGTGATCTAATTCTAATTACCGTATTAAACATATGTATCTAAAATAACGTCCTAACCATTCGTCATCTAAGAATTTAAAGATACAAGCCACGCAATTAAAATTAAATAAATAAATAACTGAAAATAAACAACCCACGCAATTAAAAAAAATAATAATAATAAATAAATAAAGGAAAAAATGTTGAAATAAAAATAAAATAAAAGAAAGGGGATAAAGCTAGAGAGAGACTCACAAGTAGGTTTCTCTACTTAGCCCGAGGGATGCATCATAATATGAGCTTCCCTACTTGACGAGAGAGTCACTCTTACAAGGGTTTCTCTACTTGGCTTTAGGGAAAGGGAGACAATTAAAATAAAAACAATAAATTGATGGTTCTATGGCTAGGAGAGGCAAAGCCAACACATACACTAGCCATGAACCTTGGGGGAGAGGAATAGCAATAATGTAACGACTGAAAATAAAAATCCTAAATTAAGAAAGAAAGGGTAGTCAGAAGAGGGAATGAGAGGGGGGAGAGAAGACTACTGAAAGAGCCTACTTACTTGAATCAATGCTTAAACTTGAAAAAAAATTGCTCCACGGCTCATGATCTTGTCACCTAGATCTAAGCCTAGAACTATAACTTAAAAAATTACAACCCAATTGCATAAATCATAAACATAAAAAGGCTGAATAAAAATAAAAGAGTGCTTGCATTAATTGACGTAAAAAAAACTATTACAAAAGTGATTAAAGCAAAAATAGAGAAGAACTAGAACTAAAGAGAGAGAGAGGGAGAGAGAGCAACTAAAAAAAACTAGAAGAATAATGAATTGTCTCCCCTCCTCTTACATGAGTTGTATTTATAGGGAATGGGGAGGTAGGGTAACAATTTTCTCTTTTCTAAAAGAGAGAAACCCACAATTGATTGTGAGATCTTTTGAGACCAAAAGTGCTAAGGTGGAGGAGAGAGAAGAGAGAAATAAATTTCCTATAATTTTTTTTGCTTATTTTCTTTCCTTTTTTTTTTTTTTTTTTTCTTTTTCTCCCTCCAAGGGACGATTTTTCTTGCTTTATGTGATTTGGACAATCTTTTGGTGGGTGATGATGTGGAGGAGAGAGAAGATTTGGACAATCTTTGGTTCTCCCTTTTTTTTCTTTCCTTCGTTTTTTTCTTCTCTTCTTGCTTCCACGATTTTCCTTGCTTCTAATTTGATGTGGAAATCCCCTCCATGCCCTTAGTGCTTTAAGTGAGTGAAAAGCAGGAAATCTTCAACAAAATTCTCTAAAAAAAAACAACCATGAGATTCGAACTTGAGACCTCTTGGTGAGCAAGGGAATTTTGTACACCATAGCTCACCAACTACACTAAGTAATTATTGTTACCAAAAATGAATCTTCAATCAATTAAGGATGTGGTCCATCGATCCTTGTTGGCATTTGAAGTATTTCTTGTACCTCTGGGACAATTGCAAACGGGCTGGTTCTGCATCTCGGTTCAGTTCTGATCCATTATTCTTTTTCTGACCCGAAAAGAATAATCATTTGTACGGGTGACCAAACGAATGTGTACTTTTAATTGAACACGTCCATCTTGCTCAGAATTTCATCCTCTTCGCAACCATGAAAAGAAATAGGACCTCTTTACGTGTAAAATTGAAGATATAGCGCCCGATAGTCCTTAAGGCTTTGTAAATATAAAACCTGCAAAAAAGAGAGTAAAACCCAAGGTAGCTCCATTCTAAATATGTAAAATGCATGTTTTACTACCCTAGATTTCACACATATATGTGCTCATCAGAATTCCCCCACACTTAGACTTTGCTAGTCCTCNAATATCGAGTACTGAATCTAACTTCTGAGGATCATGGTAACCTATATTTAATATCTTTCCTGATTCTTTTTTATCTGCAAACGTTACTGGTTCTTCTAGTCTCCGGCCAAACCCCCCTTTTTGCTTGCAAAATATCCTTATATCCTTCTCTTCTTCTCCCTCTCCTGTGCACCTCCCTCGCCCTCTGACTAGCACATATCCTTCTGTGCTACTCACCTGAACCGGCAGTCTCCGGCCAAACCCCCCTTTTTGCTTGCAAAATATCCTTATATCCTTCTCTTCTTCTCCCTCTCCTGTGCACCTCCCTCGCCCTCTGACTAGCACATATCCTTCTGTGCTACTCACCTGAACCGGCAGTCTCCGGCCAAACCCCCCTTTTTTCTTAGGTATACATTATTAAGTGGATAGTCTATTGAATATTTATCACATACATCTTTAAAACTTATAGATGCGGGTTTTAATTTATATTTATACTCTGTTTCTATTCCATCAACTGATGTTGCTATTGTTGGATTTTTTGTTTCTTCGAAATCATTTTTATCAAAAAATTTTGGATTTATTATAGAACTGGTACATCCTGTATCAATTATAGCCTTTAAATATACTATTTTCTTATTTATTTTTATTCTGCAAAGTGTTTGTAGGTTATTTAAACTATTTTTTACTTGGCAAAATATAGCTATGTCTTTTTGAATTATTTCTGATTTTTCTATAGTGGCTAAGGTATAGTTTTCAATAACTTGGTTACTAGTGCTAGCTCTATCTGTTGATCCAAATCCTCCTAGTCTTTTTATATCTAGTCCTTGCTCATGGTTTGGTAGTATTATAGCCTGAGCTATTTTTTGTCCTGTTTTTAGAGTTTGAGATATCTGAGTAAAGTTTCTTATTATAACATAGATATTGTCTTCATAGTCAGAGTCTAGGATTCTAAAGATTACTGTGAATCTATATTACAATCTTCAGAAGAATTAAAAGATCTTCCAGAAGAAGTAAAAAGAATAATTCTACAAAAAAGTTATTTAAATCCAGAAGAATTATTTACAAAATATATCACTTATATAGATAGATATAATCACTGGCAGAATACTCATAGAAATTATTATCCTTTATTGGCACTACCAAGAAGCTTTACAGAATGGACAGACTAGATTATTTACAGTCAGAAATTTTTAAAATATGAACAGAAGTAAATAAAATACAACAAAACTTAGATTATATTAATAGAAGTATTACTTTATTATTACAACACATATGAAGAACCACGAATTGAATGGATGGAAATAGTTGAGAATGGAGGGATAAAACCAGTAAAATCAACAAAAGGATCCTTAGGATATGATATTTTCTCACCAATAGAAATAATATTACTACCTAATGATATTACTATTATAGATACCCAAGTTAGGTTGACAGTATGATCAGAAGAATACTAAGAGGAAGTGGAAGTAATAGTAATAATGATGACATCCGATTAGAAGAAATAGTTGACATTGAATCAGATATTACTAGGTTTAGTACACAACAAGCCCATATGATAAACCCAAGACAATTATATGCTCATAATAGACTCTTAAGAGATACCAGTTTATTTTCAGGATATCAAGAGGTTACTTTATCAGTTTCAAATGATGAAGTTGAAACCATAGATGTAATCAGCCAAGAATCAATAAG
>NW_024870499.1:95815-100961 GCF_013358625.1 Macadamia integrifolia
CCTACTCCACTGTTTTCTCTGGTTCGATTTCTTTCCGAAAGATAACTACCATAGAGCTCGAGAGCTTTCTTCTTCTTCTTCTACTGCAAGATGCTTTGATGATTGTTTAGATTATGGCTTGATTTGATCTACCGTCTAAAGGTTACTGCTTTGCTCTGTTTGTTTCTTCTCCTTAATCTTCATAATCTGAAGTACTTTGATCAACTTCGATTTATCAAGATCTTGAGTTGGGTTTTTGCCGCAAGTTTTATTTTATAGTGGTAGACTGGTAGTTGCATAAAATGGTGATGGGTTTATTATTTTTGGAGAAAATTGTAAACCGGATTTCTAGATATGATGTTTTTTGGGGGGAATTGTAAATTTTGGTGAATATTAGAGAGTGTGAGGCTGGATTTCTCTGTTCTAGTGATCTGTAACCTTATATATGTCTAGTTTAGTTATTGTTTTCTTTAGTCATGTTTTTTCTTTTATCTGAGTTGTGGATTTCGCTTTGTCTTGCTTCAGTGTAGTTCATCATATATTTGATTGGCCTTTTATGCAAGAAGTTCAAGCTTATTTTGCTTTCAGCCTTCTCTCTCTGAGTTGTGAATTTCGCTTTTAAGTGCTGATTTGCAGGATTGAGAGTTATTTATTTATTTTTAAATTGGAACAGGGTATCAGGAGATTGGAACACTGGTTCATGGGGATGAGTTTTTTGTTGGTTGGGAAGAACCTACTTCTGGTGTGGAATTTCTGATGTATCCCTTTGATGGGATAACAAAGCATGCAGTGATAGAATGCGACTTCAAGGTGGAATTGATGGTGGGGGAGATCAACTATATCGAACAGTATACAGAGCCATCATCTGCTATAATTCTGTTGCAGTTGGAATCATCTGTCTGTGTTTATTACAGAACTGCAGATGGTGACATTTCTGCATCGGTTCCATTTGATATGTTGGATCATGAGGATCCTTGGATTAGAACTACATACTTTACGCCTAGCAAAGTAATTGATAGGTGTAATTCCTACAGAATCTCAATCTCAAGCCGTTTTTGGTTGATACTGAAAAAGGCCATTGATTGTCCAAAAGAACTGAGGATATCATATGACTATCCTGGACTGAACTTACAGATCCAGGAAGAACCTGACTTTGGAGTTACCATGACTTACTCTTTCTTCTGTATTAACTACAATGAAGGAAATAGTTTTGAGGTTAAGTTCTTAGTGAATACTATCATGCACAATGCTATTATGTACCAGAACCAGTCATTGAATAAGTTCTTTGATATGCTAAGAATGCAGACAAGAGATGTGAATGTAACAGCATTGAAACATATCTGTTCCTATAAGCATCTTGTGTTTGATGCATACAAGAGACTGAAAATAGTCCAAGCATGGTTGCTGAACAATCCTAAACTACTGAAGCGTTCCAAAGGGTCAGATGATAGTGCTGAAGTAAGGAGATTGGTTATAACCTCAACTAAAGCCTATTGCCTTTTACCAGAGGTTGGAATTCTTTAACCTGGCATAGTGTTTGATGCTCAATATGCATACTTTCATGCTTTGTTTATGGTGCTATGTCTACATATCTATTGGTTAATTGTGGTGTATTATTGCTGCAGTTTTGAGTAATGGAGTGGACGTAGCTGCTTCTTCCAAGCAACTCCGGCTCTTCTTTGTCACTAATCAAGGCCATATAAAGCCAACCTACTAGTCTCCGCGGGTTCCTCTATGGGTGTCATGATTTGATTGTGGCCCATAGAAACGTGTTCTGTGTTAGTTTCTTTTGATTATGACCAAATTTTCGTCCCATGTTCAATCAGGAGCCTTGGGGTTGGTCATGTGAACTGGTGTTGGGTTCTTGAAATTCCCTGCTGAAAGAACCCAACACCAAAGCTACCCACTCAGATATGGGACAAAAATTGGGTAATAATCAGAAGAAACAAATGCAGAACACATTTCTGTGGGCCACGATCAAACTATGACATCGACAGACGAACCCGCAGAGACTAGTAGGTTGGCTTATATGGTCTTGATTAGTGATAAAGAAGAGCTGGAGTTGCTTGTAAGAAGCAGCCACATCAATAATGAACATCCCATCCACTACTTCAAAAATATTAGCTCTATTATTGCTGCAGTTATGACTATAATATTTTGAAGGACAGCTAGTATGCCACTCAAATGAATATGATTAGTATTGAGATCATTAAGGTCACATTTCGCAATATTTTTCTTGTTTTTACTGTTCTCTGTGTTTCAGTTTGATTTGGTTTTGTATTATCTACATCCTGAGCTGCAAATCGGAACTGTAAATTTATATTTTGTAGTAGTAACTATCTATATAATGGGCCATTTGGTTTGGTTTATATTTGACAAATATTATTGTCACTTTGTTTTACTAAGATCCATGTCTTACCTCCATGTAGACTAATGTGTTTAGCCATGATATATAAGTGGCCAGAATCATTTGGGCCTCCTCTGATGGGGATGCACTTGGGATATCAGGGATGAAAATTAATGTGGCAGATGTTATTGTGAAACTGCCACGGTACCTTTTCCTGAAAACCTTAAAGAATATGAAATATTGGATGGATGGAATTATTGGCTGGGTCTATTTGTGGCCTAGATAAGATCCCTCTGTTGTGTAAATCATTTGCCAATGTAGGTGCAATTGAAGTATTGAACCATGTAGTCCTTCTATTAATGTCAACAAATTGTTGAATCTCCTAATGACGCTCTAATCTATCTCATCTTCCAAATTGATGTTATGAATCTTCACTTCAGCTTTGCCCCTACAAAATTTAATGATTTCCTGAATGGAGAATATTTCAGTTTTCCATACTTTTCCTGTTTTCAACATAATAGAAGCATGTTTAATTGCATCTGGGAAGGATGGCAGAAATCTCTAATGTCTATTTTTTTGTTGTTCAACAGGACATAATAGATTTCTTCACGAGGAACATGGTAAATGACAACCTTGGTGTTATCTGCAATGCTCACAAGGTTCATGCTGACCAGAGTGAACATGGTGCCTTGGATGAGAAATGCTTAGAATTGGCTGAGCTTGTAGCCACCACAGATGTTGACTTTCCAAAAACTGGCAAGCTTGTTACAATGCCCCAAGCGCTTAAACCTAAAATGTACCCTGATTTTATGGGCAAGAGTGAGTCCCAGTTGTACAAGTCAATGAGACATTGGAAAATTCTATTGCAAGATTAAAGATGCATCAGAAGAAGTGCCAGCATCCTTGGAGCTAACCTGTGGTACTGAAAATATTCCTAATGATGTGAATTTCGAGATACCAGTGTCTGCGGATTTCCTTGGAGATGCCTGGAATCATATGCTCTTTTGGGGCATTACAAAGTGGACAGGGATGAAGAGGTGGTGACGGGCACATATGGTCCATGCCAAAGCACAATAGCAGAAATCAGGGAGAACTGAAAGAGAGGCTTAAGCATATCTATAGTGCATTAAAGAGTGAGTTTGACAAATAAATTTGAGAATGAGTGTACAGATTCTCAGAAACTTGCGGATGATGAACAGAAGCACTGCTTATAAAATGGAGGGCATCAGCATGGTACCAAGTGACATTCCACCCTCGATGGGTGAAAGAAGCACTGCAGCTGAGTTGAGCCTGAGGGTGAAAACCTACCAGCAATGCTTAGATTTGCTTGGATATCTTGGATCCCATCTGAGTTTAGTGTTATGGGTTGCAAGGCTCCAGTGCTATTCTTTTTCCCTCGAAACTCATTTTGGCTGCAATTTTGCTGAGTGAAGAGGCCAACTGTATAGTTATGCTCATTATTTTCTGTTGCTGAGTGAAGCTTTTAGAAGTTACATTTGCACTCATTAAATGTAAAGAAGCTGGAGCTCCATTAGGCAATTGTATATGTTATTGGTTTCTTATGATTGTAGTGCCATTGCTAATCCTTGTGATCCTCTTCTACTTCCTTAAAAATGAGCATCCCCCCCACATATCCCTCTTGCACATGAAACTGATATGTGCTTGATCTTTTATTGTTTATACTCATCTTCTCCAAGAGTGTCTCCTCACCATGGACCTTGTAAAATAAGGGGTGCGAGTCAACAATGATATAAGAGTCCATTCATATGGTCACATCATCAGTGGTGAATGGATTCTTACTTCTTCATGGGTGAAGGAGAACTAAAACCTCTTTATTAAGGAGAGAATCTCTTCATCCATGGGATTTGACTCTTTGATTGGATTAGAGTAGATATTTACCTCTTATAATATGGGTTGGGAGTAAGGGTGTCAATCGGTTCGGTTCGGTTTCGAATGATGATTAGGTGGATCAGAACCGAATCAAGAACCGACTCGATTCCATATTTAGATACTCAAGCCGATTCAATTTGATTCGGTTCGGTTTTGGTTCCAATTCGGTTCTGATATGCAGTTTTAATTCGATTTTGTTACCTCGATTTTAATTCGGTTATGACAATGGTTCCACTTTTGGGGACTGTGATGGATCAAAGACCATAATGAGCTCAAGTTATGGGCCTTATGGATAACTCCAAAATTCTCTTAGCATGTAAATATGTGATGATAAATTATAAAAAACACACCTAAAAATTCTTTCTTAACGATACTAAGTTTTTTTTCATTTTTTGGTTTTAAGAGCAATTCGGTTCAATTTCGGTTTGAACCGACAGTTCTTACACCCTAAACCGAAATCGAGCCGAACCAAGATTCATACTCATACACTCAAACCAAATTTGAAACGAAGTAATTCGGTTCGATTCGATCCAATTAATTCGGATCGATTTTGAATTAAGTATTCAATTTCAATTTGAAATTGACATCCTTAGTTGGGAGTTAACAATGGCAATCGCTATTTCAGAAATCTAATCTCATGGTCAAATCGCCATTGGTCTAAAGATTCTTTATTCACTATGGTAGATGGAACCCATTCTTTTTGCTTTTCCTTTTTGTTTGTTAGGGTTGGGGTCATGGTTTTAAGTATCTCCGATACCGATACGATACCCTCCGATACGTATCTTAAATTTAGCCGACCGATACGATACACACCGATACGATACATGGAATTTTTAAAATCCTTTCGTATCGATATATATCCGACAATACATACCGATATGCATCAATATACCACCAATACACATCGATACGATACGATATGCCTCGATA
>NW_024870499.1:100981-106761 GCF_013358625.1 Macadamia integrifolia
GGGGGGGGGGAGAATAAGAGGAAATTATTTTTCTCTCTTTCCTTGTTTATTTTTCTCTTTTTAGGGTTCGTGTAAAGGGGATTGTCAACCAGATAACATTTACATCATCAAACCAAGAAGCTACAAAAATGTATTATTTCTGATTGTACGAAGTGAACTATCAACCTGGATACAAAAGATATCAGTCCTGTGGGGGGAGCCTTCTCAGTAGGGTTTCAAAATTTGGAATGGGTAATTGAATCGATCGGTGCCAATTTCTGATTTGAATCGACCGAAATTGATTAGAAACAGCCGGACACCGTCAAATATTGGTTGATTTTGGTGTGAATTGGTTGAATCGGTCAATGCTGATTCCTATATGAATAGATTGATTCAAATGATTTAAAACCCTATTTCACAGGCTTATTTCTTCCAGCGGATCACTTACAGAAGACACTAACACTAGCTTGGCGGTTAGCAGTTTCGAGTTGAAAAGCTGATGCCCTGGGAAAAGGTTGTGGGATTGAACGGGTGGGTGTGTGGCTGACCGATGGCCAGCGCCCAGTGGTGCTTATTGGGTTAGTAGATAAAAATCAGTTGCGTTTATAAAAGGCATCTTGATTCCATAATTAGAAACGGGACCAGTGAGTGAATAAATGCCAAAATGAAAAGCTGAAAAGTCTGGCCGTCCCTTGTAGAAACACAGGGTCCCAGTTGAGTGTGAGTGCGGAGTTGAGTCATTTCCCACTCTCACATCACACTCACACTGTTCTCAAACTTGGAACCCAAGTTTCAACCTAGAAAAAGAAGAAAAAAATGGCTTGGAACCGAAGAAATCAAACTTGGAGCCCAAGCAAGAAACCTCAGAGTCTTATTCCACTGTTCCCTACTTTTCCCACCTCACCCTATAAGAACCCCACAGGCCACGTCCACCATTTCACATTCTCCAAATCCGACTGATGTGATCTTCTGCTCTGTTTCAGTGCTCCTATCCTCACCTCAAGCTTGCTTCCACTGCTAACAAATTCTCTGCTCTTACTGATGATCTCTTGAATCATCAAAGGTCAGTCTCTTTTTCTTTTTTAAATCTCTTCTTCTTTTTAATCCTTCAAGGGGTTTGCATTGAATGAGAACTTTTTATACTTCTCTGTTATCTATGCTTTGCTGATACTGTGGAAATTGAGTCCCAGTAGAATATCAATTGTTTAGATTGAGATGACTGAATAGTTGAATAGAATCCACAAAAATGAATCTTTGAAGTCTTTTATGAGTTGTGGCATTTTATAGTAACGTATTTCTGTGATGTCTGTCTCAATTTAATCATCCTGCTAATTTTCTTCATACTCAAACTTGTTGGGTTCACTTGCATCTATTGAGTACTAATTGATTCAAATAATTTGCTGCATAATCAGGTTCAAGAGAACAGATTAGAACTGGGCAGAAATGTTTGGTACCCTAACAATTGGAATCATGATTAGAAGCAAAGAGTTTTCACAACCTGTGATTTTTTGGAGTTTTTGATTCAATAAACTTGCGGATCTTAATACATGAGGTAAGTTTTTATTGATTTTGTTTTACTTTACTAACTGAGAGAGAAACAATGACAAAAAATGATCATCAAGAAACCAGACAATTCAAAAGGAGGTTTACAGAATTGGGAAGAATCAGGAACCGACCTAAAGAAAACTGGTGAAAACTCTCATGGTTATGTTGGGTCTTTGTGTGCAGGTCGTAATTGACATTCATGAGGAACATGATGACTGAAGTTGGATATGATTTGCAATACTTATGTGATTCATGTAAACTGGAGTGAACATGGAGCCTTGGATGTGAAGTCTATCCAACTAGCCGAGCTTGCAGCCACAGCAGTAGATTTTCCCAAAACTTGAAAGCTTGTAACCATGTCCCACTCACTAAAACCGAAAATTTACCCAGCTTGCATGTCCCACTCACTAAAACCGAAAATTTATCCAACCTGCATGTCTCATTCACTAAAACCGAAAATTCACCAAACCTGCATAGTCTCACTCACAAAAATCGAAAATTCACCCAACCTACATGTCTCACTCACTAAAACAAAAAATTTACCCAATCCTGCATATCCCACTCACTAAAATCGAAAATTTACCTAACCCTACATATCTCACTCACTAACAGACCCCCTACCAAAAAAACAACAAATTCAGCCTTATCCCAACTTAATGGGGGTGGACACATGTCCTACTCATTAAAACCTTACAACACATCCCACTCACTAAAACCGAAAATTTACCTAGTCAAGCTTACGGCCACAACAGTTGATTTCCAAAAAATTGGAAATCCTGTGACCATGTCCCATTTACTAAAACCGAAAATTTACTCAGCCTCCAAGGATTGGAACATGTTATACAGGTCAAACAAAACCTTGGGGAAGACTATATCACCAAATCAAAGATGCACTAGAGGAAGCTATGACAACAAATTCAGAGCTAACACTACATTTCTTCGATCCAGATCTAATCGAGATTCTGGGTAATGAAGGTTTCATCATTGATTCCTAGAATAACAAGTGCACATCTGGTGGGCACCTGAGTTTTCTTCTGGCCTAGTTCCTATTACCATTGCAAGAAGCAATGGGAGCTGAAAAAGAGGCTTAATGGTGCCTACAATACACCGAGGAAGGAGTTACAGGCTAGTTTAAGAGAACATGGATGAAGATTTCCAACAACTCATTAATGACAAGAAGAATGCCATACATGAACAAAAGGCATCAGTATGGTATCAGGTAACTTACCACCCAGAGTGGGTGAAAAGAAAATCCCTGGAGTTGACAGATACCGAAGGCAACATCAGCAAAACTACAATGCTTAGCTTTGCTTCGATCCCTGCCGATTACTTGGTGTGGCTCAAGATCAAACGTCTGAAGGATAACATTGATGTGGATATATATCCACAACCCTATCAATGCGCTTCTGAGTTACCTTTCAGATTGAATTTTACTAGGAAGGGTGAGGCTCTTGTTATGAGATAATACTTCCAAGTTCTCATGTCATAATCTGTTCTGTTGTCCTCTTGGGCCGCAAGGTCTCACTCTGCCAATGCTTATTTTACTTTCTAATATTCCAATGTTTGTATAGTTTCATAGCTTTCCTAAATCTATTACAACATTATATGCCTTTTTTTTTTTCCAATGGAAACGCTATATGTTTAAAGCTTATGTGTTCTATTAATAAAGGGAGTCTGGTTTTTTCCCATGCTTGCCTGCCCAACTGCCCAAGTCTTCAATCCACTACTTTTCGGATTTAATTTTGCAAAAGGTTTCTCTCTCTCTACAGAAGGAGAAGAGAATGGAGGGTTATAAAGTTTCCCAACCCCCCACTACATGAAGGCCACGCTGCCCTTATAGTCCCATCCAAGGTTTTAAAAGATGGAATCAGGAACGGAATTGATCCCAAAACCCTAGAATTGGTCCTCAGATTAAAAAAAAACAAAAACAAAAAAAAGGGGAATTCTATGGTTTTTGGTGTGAGTTGACCATTATTGAATTGACCTTAATCAAGATCAGTCACAACTAATTCTGGTCCATATTGACAACAAAGACGGAACGTTTAAGAGGAACTCAGTCCTTCAATTTTGTAGAGAATTCCAGGCCGCACTAATAGTGCACTTGGTCTTTCGCTCTAATAAGTTAATGTTACCACATGGTAGTAGCTGGTGATTATATCAACCGATAGGGATTCCATTGATATGCCAAATATAAAATTTGGTCACTCACTAACAGCAACCTAGATCGACATGAGGAAGCATCAGGGTTGAAAAAGCCGAAATTTGGATCTGAAAGAGTCTTTCGATTCTGATCCGAGAACCCTAGCCCTACTGATTTTAATAATTGGGATCAATCCAATCCAGATCAACCCTAAACGGCTGGTCCCATCCAATTTTTAAATCCCGGAAAGGCATTCCATATCATAAATCACTTCTGGCAAAATTACTTGTTAGTTCGTCACTCAATCTTTGTAAATAAGTTGTCCATATATGTTCTTAAAAAAAAAAAGGGCTTACCCAATGCATGAGGTTCCCATGAGCGAGCTTGTTTACAAAGTATATGTTGGGCTAAGCAATGGAGGCGAACCAATAATTTTGATGTGTCCCTAGGGGATGAACATGAAATGCCCTCTTGGAATGTAAATCTAAGTTCAATTTTTTTTCCAAAATGAGAATGGATGCAAATCTGTGCTTTCATGACAAAGTTGTATTCCATGAAGGACCATAGATAGATGCCATTAGGTAGGGTGTTACTTGCGTATCCTTTGTCAGTAAGAGGTACTCCATATGACTGCAGGGGTTGTCACGGACAAAAAATTGCAAATCCTTCTCCAGAGGGGGATTGCTTCTGATCACAGAACAAACTTTTTATAGAAGAATGTATTTACACCTCTAGTGGAACTTGCTAAATCATCATATCATTAGGTCCTCAGAATAGCATGGTAAGAATATCATTAGGTCCACTACAGGTGTATGGAACTAGCTAAATCATCATCATATGCTTAGGTCCTAAAACTACAACAATTCCAAAGCATGGGCCCAATCAAGCAAATGTAATAAAAAAATAAAAAATAAAAAATAAAAACACCTGATTGTTACAAGGCTAAATGATATTCATCAACAACAGAGAAGTTACAGTAATTGGTATTTAATAGAACAATAGCATGGTAAAAATGTACAAAATGCAGGGAATGTGCAACATGCTACAGACTAGATGATGTCAGCAGTAGATAGATGAAAAGAAGCTTTCTCAGAACTCCGTAGGTGGCTTTAACCTTATCATTCTTTTGATTCTATCTTTCTCCGTGTTCTCCAGTAACCCCTTCACAACAAGAAAGGATAAAGAGGCATGAGAATGATTGAGATACGTGAAAGTTTCTCTACAATTTCTGCAACTTGGAAGGTGATGCAGCAATTTCAACCATATGGATATCTCAATAATGATATGAATTGGCCAAATATCAAATTTCAGACTCAATTTCAATCACATACCCTGCCATAAACCCCCCCTTCCTCCATACTTGGATTTTTTCAAGGGTAGTCATAAATCTTTCAATCCTTTGTTTTGCCACTTGACAAACTTAATATGGTTGGAACTTGACATGCGAGTAGGAGACCTTAGGGTCTCCCTGTCAAAAAAATTCCAGCCTTATTCAATGTGCCATGTGGCACAACTTGGGATGCTGGTTTAGATACAACCTCTACACCACAGGGTTGAGAACCTCCCCCCAGCCCGATTTGTGAGAAGATAATAAATTTTAATTACAGAAGGAAAATTGAAAAGGATAGACATTCTCAGTTAACATAAACATATAAAGGGAATCCAAGATTTGATCAATAACAAGTTATTAGCCTAAACCACTAATATATTTTGTTTTCTTCTACCAATTAAAATTTCAGTGAGCGCCAATCTGGTGATACAAGCATTACACTATGCTTGGCTCACCCATTAAAAATTGGCCATTTGATGCATCTTCTTGATGGGCACAAATCGAGAGATGGTTTGGGTGGGTTAACTAAACGTATTGCTTTTGACTTTTGATCTACAGCCACTGTCAGAAGTAGCCTACCAAACAAAAAGCTTGTATCTTAATGACGTGTGGCAGGGGATGAAACACCATCTATTTCTTCTTGTGGAATTGGAGTTTCATTCACTCAGAGCCAAACCCATCAAGAGACTAACTTGCTCGAGATTAGATGGCATAACTGTGCCACAGAATCACCCGTTTTTTATTGGGGAGAGAGAGAGAGAGGGAGAGAGAGAGTGAGTGAGTGAG
>NW_024870499.1:106781-107538 GCF_013358625.1 Macadamia integrifolia
GGGGGGGGGGGGGTTTGCTTTGATCTGAAAATGTTTTATACATGTCCTTACCGTCCAAACAATTTCATCCAGACACAAGCATATCCTTCCGTACTTGTCAAGAAAGAGGCGCTCAGTTGGTGGTTTGCCACAAACATCCTTCACAGACGAGGTTATAACCAAGAGTGCCTCTGACACTGGAAAGCAATTAAAGAAATATCAAGAGAAAAGTGATACCAAGCATTTCTTAACAACAGAGGAAACTTTCCTTTAGGGGCAGGGAGAAGTGGTCACTGATCATGTCTCACTTCTCCCAAAACCCAACCTGCAAATGTCCTATGTTTCAGACACCAGCCGGTATGCAAGCTTCCTACCTCACAAACCACAAATACTTACAAGCAAGCTCGTCATACTCGTCCTTGCCAACAACATAGATGCAGACATCTCCAAGCACCGTGTAAACAATATAGACTGACCTGAAAACAATGAGAAACCCCGAAAAAACAGAAGTATAGGTCAGGCAATAATTATGGATTACAATAAAGTGACAGTTGCAGCAACAATTGAAATTTCTCAGGAAAAAAAAACCCCCCAGTACGAATGTTTTCAGGTTATGAACTTGTATAGAGGCTTAATTTTCAGCTACTTTTTGATAGATTGTTTTCCAATCACCACTTGTGGGTATGCTCTATGGCACAAAACCACTTCAACGAGGAAAACCCAGGCAAGAAGCCAAAGGTATTGATTTCAGGCCTGATGCCGGCCCGGGTTAACATAA
>NW_024870499.1:107575-147373 GCF_013358625.1 Macadamia integrifolia
GGGGTGGGGGTGGGGGTGGGGGGGAGGTTGCATCCAGACTGCAAAAACACCTCAGTCAAAATTTTAACCATAGCAGGACACTCCTATAATATTCAGATGACGGTTCAGTCTTGATCAAAGATATGACAGTTCAGTCTTAATCAAAGATTAAAAAAAAATATGATTTGTCATAATGGTACTCCAACCTTCTTGGAGTGTGTGTCAGACCAACTCCAATAACTCTTGGATGAGCAAAATCATAAAATTGCACCAAATAGTCTTATCGGATCAAGTGAAAAGAGTCAGGACAGGTAAATAGACAAAGGGGTTAGAAAAAACTTCAACAACAGGTAAATTGGATTGTCTAGTGGGTCAAACTTTTGACTAACAACCCATACAAGGAGTAGCCTTGATGCAGTTAAGGGTGTCCAATTGGGCCTTGGAGTACTTTATTTTGGCCTATGGTTCGGTTCTATAGGCATTGAATTTGTTATTTTTTGGTTTATTAATGTAATGCGCCTCTTTTATAGGCCCGAAAATTGGGATTTAATATACAGGATTAATAAGTAGAGGGACAAGGTTTGGTGGGTCCCATGTCGGTGTCATTAGTTGGTTAGGAGACTAGTTGTTAGTCTATGAGTTAGTTTAGGAAATCTAAGATTCTAGAGTCCTTGGCTGTTCAAGAGTTCAAATTATTAAGAACTTTATTATAGGAAGTTTCTATATTTTCTGTTTCTATATATATGTACTCTAGAGTCCTTGGCTGTTCAAGAGGCCTAATTATTAGGATGTCATATTTTATGTTCCTATATATATGTAGCCACCCCCATGATTTATGTTGGTTTTGGGTTAATAGATCAGTTTTGAATGTTGTGGTTATCCTTTGTTGGTTTTTCCCTCTCTCCTCTCTCTTGCCCCACGATGTCCTTTCTCTTTGCTTCTCCCTCATATTTCTTCCCATTGGGCTCTTGATGTAGATAAATCATTTGGGCTTATGTTATTGCAAATAAGCCTTGGGTTGTGTTATGTAGGTGTTGGGCCTTTGATCCCATGGGTTTTCTTTAAAATGGGCCACTTTAATTAGCCTAAAATATGGGTAGAAGGTAGGAAAACGGGATTTATATTTAGTGCTTTTATTTAAGTTGTTCTAATTCAATAAAGGCCCATGGGGCCCATCGAGTGTAATGTCCTATATGGACTATTAGTTAGTTAGTCCTACTCCATGTTGGAGTTAGAAGTCTAGTCCTAATTTTATTTGAAACCCTAGTTATAGTAGGAGTGTCTAGTCCTATTTGGAAACTAGCTCCAAGTCAAGGTATGATTGTAATTATATCCTCTTTAAATAGAGGAGCCTATGCACTGAATATAACTAAAAGTTGTTATATTCAGTACTTTTATTTAAGTTGTTTTAATTCAATAAAGGCCCATGGGGCCCATCGAGTGTAATGTCCTATATGGACTATTAGTTAGTTAGTCCTACTCCATGTTGGAGTTAGAAGTCTAGTCCTAATTTTATTTGAAACCCTAGTTATAGTAGGAGTGTCTAGTCCTATTTGGAAACTAGCTCCAAGTCAAGGTATGATTGTAATTCTATCCTCTTTAAATAGAGGAGCCTATGCACTGAATATAACTAAAAGCTGTTATATTCAGTGCTTTTATTTAAGTTGTTTTAATTCAATAAAGGCCCATGGGGCCCATCGAGTGTAATGTCCTATATGGAGTATTAGTTAGTTAGTCCTACTCCATGTTAGAGTTAGAAGTCTAGTCCCAATTTTATTTGAAATCCTAGTTATAGTAGAAGTGTCTAGTCCTATTTGGAAACTAGCTCCAAGTCAAGGTATGATTGTAATTCTATCCTCTTTAAATAGAGGAATCTATGCACTGAATATAACTAAAAGATGTTATATTCAGTGCTTTTATTTAAGTTGTTTTAATTCAATAAAGGCCCATGGAGCCCATCGAGTGTAATGTCCTATATGGACTATTAGTTAGTTAGTCCTACTCCATGTTAGAGTTAGAAGTCTAGTCCTAGTTTTATTTGAAATCCTAGTTATAGTAGGAGTGTCTAGTCCTATTTGGAAACTAGCTCCAAGTCAAGGTATGATTGTAATTTTATCCTCTTTAAATAAAGGAGCCTATGCACTGATATTTCTTAGACTTGAATGAATGAATTATTGAGTGATTCCTCTATAACTAAAAGTTGTTATTGAGAGGTGAGATACCTAAACCTTTGAGGGGTGTGATACCCAAAACCTGATGGGTGAGATACCCATTCCTTTATTCTCTTTCACCCTTCTCAACCCACCATAGGTTCTATTCTTTTTTTTAATTTTATTTTCTGTTCCTAATTATTGTTGCTATGAGATTTCCAAGAGAGTTTTCAGATCTGTTAAGCCCTATTAAATCAAAATCAACCAGCAAAGGAACTCCAGTTTTGAAGTCCAATCGATCTCCAATTTCTCCTCCATCTGAAGTCTGATCTGCTTAGGCTTGCTAGGGGATGTTCCACATTATTAGTGGATCAATCGATCCATCTTAGAAGAACCATTTAAGGCTATCAGCTGCAGTCCCTGTAGAGTTCTGACAAATTCTCTCTCCTAGGTCTGATTTTCAAGAAGGTGAATATCTCAGCAACCGACCGTCGGAAGTCCTTCAAATTTTTAGGTTTTTGTACCCTTCTGAGGGACTACCTACGCCCAAGAGTGCAGCTCAATTGGAGCCCTAAAGACCTGACCGCACCTCTCTCTGTCTAGCCATATTGCAGGTCTTTCTCTCTCCTATTAGGTTGGGTTTTGGGCTGGTTTTGCTCCTATATGGGTATTGTATCCTTGGGGGTTTATTTGATGGTCTTATTTCTTTGTTTCCTGGTCCTATTTGAATTGTTTGGGGTTATAAACTGCTGGGGTAGTTTACTTGTAATCTACTCCTGCATTAAGTGGTATCATAGCTATGGCTGCTGAAGAACCCCAAATCACTCTTAAAGATGTATGGATAGCAGTCCAAGCCTTGACTACAAGGTTGGATGGATTTGACCAACAGATAGCAGAACTAAAAGAGTCTACTGCTGTTCACTCCAATACTCAGACTATTGCTGCCCCCCAATCTAATGCTCAGCCACGTTATTTCGTAGGAAATTCCTTAAATGGATGAGTGAATTGGAAATGTATTTTGACAACTACAACTTAACAGAGACACAAAAACGCCAATATGCATGTTCCCAGATGAATGATTGTGTTCGAATGCAATGGAGAGTCCGTGAAAGGCAACTTCAAGCTCAAGGACGTAAACCTAGAACATGGGACGAGATGCAGTATGAGTTGACAAGCATGTACCTATCTGAGCATGAACGAAGGAGGTACTTCCTTCCACCAGATGTCCAAAAGCCACCCACGATTGACAAGAGCATGAAGGAATCATCGGCCTTTATTGCAAAGGGGCAACAAAATAAGACACCTCTAACCAGTGAACTAGAGTCAAAAGTTGAGGTTAGTGTTAAAAATTTTTCAGCCATTCCTATTGTTGAGGAAAAACTAGTCATTGATGTTCCCATCAACGAGACTCAGATGGAAGAAGTCGAAAGCAACAAGGTTGCCACAATGAACAATGAGGTTGAGACTGAGGAATTTGACACTACAACAACTGTGATAATTGTGAACAACCAAGAGGAAGATCCTAAGGGGTTCAAGAATGAAGTTGTGTTTGAACCATCAATGGAACCGATTAAGAACCACCAGGTAGATGAACCAAAAGAGCTTTATGTTGCATTGAAGTTATAAGAGATCAAAGGTACATATGTAGATGACCCTATGGATATATCTAAAGATATTGAAGTTAAGCATGTGGAGTTTGTCATCCCTTGGGTTGTATTATGTATGTGTTGGGCCTTTGATCCCATGGGTTTTCTTTGAAATAGGCCACTTTAATGGGCCTAATATATGAGTAGAAGGTAGGAAAACAGGATTTATATTCAGTGCTTTTATTTAAGTTGTTTTAATTCAATAAAGGCCTATGGGGCCCATCGAGTGTAATGTCCTATATAGACTATTAGTTAGTCAATCCTACTCCATGTTGGAGTTAGAAGTCTAGTCCTAGTTCTATTTGAAGTCCTAATTGTAGTAGGAGTGTCTAATCCTATTTGGAAACTAGCTCCTAGTCAAGGTATGATTGTAATTCTATTCTTTTTAAATAGAGGAGCCTATGCACTAATAATTCTTAGACTTGAATGAATGAATTATTGAGTGATTACTCTTTAGCTAAAAGCTGTTCTTGAGAGGTGAGATGCCTAAACCTTTGAAGGGTGTGATACCCAAAACTTGATGGGTGAGATACCCATCCCTTTATTCTCTTTCACCCTTCTCAACCCACCATCGGTTCTATTCTTTTTTTCTATTTTATTTTCTGTTCCTAATTATTGGTGTTGTGAGATTTCTAAGAGAGAGTTCTCAGATCTGTTAAGCCGTATTGAATCACAATCGACCAGCAAAGGAACTCCAGTTTTGAAGTCCAATCGATCTCCAATATCTCCTCCATCTGAAGTCTGATCTGCTTGGGCTTGCTAGGGGCTGTTCCACATTATTAGTGGACCAATCGATCCATCTTGGAAGAACCATTCAAGGCTATATCAGCTACTGTCCCTATAGAATTTTGACAAATTCTCTCTCCTAGGTCTGATTTTCAAGAAGGTGAATATCTCAGCAACCGACCGTCGGAAGTCCTTCAAATTTGTATGTTTTTGTACTCTTCCTAGGGACTACCTACGCCCAAGAGTGCAGCTCAATTAGAGCCCTAAAGACCTGGCCGCACCTCTCTATCCACCCATATTGCAGGTCTTTCTCTCTCCTATTGGGTTGGGTTTTGGGCTGGTTTTGCTCCTATATGGGTATTGTATCCTTGGGGTTTATTTGATGGTCTTATTTCTTTGTTTCCTGATCCTATTTATATTGTTTGGGATTATAAACTGTTGGGGTAGTTTAATTGTAATCTACTCCTGCGTTAGCTCCACTTTTATCCCACTTCTCTTCCCTTTGATATTAGTCAATGGTCCATTTTCTATCCCCTGTTTGTCCCATCAAGTCCTCAAAATTTTACTATTTTAATTTTTGATTTTCATCAGAAATTTATACATTAATCGCTATTATCTTCCATCATCAGATCTTTGATTGCTTCTATTTTTTCAGTATTTTCAAGCATTAGATCCAAGGTCAGATATGTTCAACATAATCCAACAGATCTGCTCTGCTCTTCGATTAAGCTCAGCTTTAGATCTCTTGATTGGACCTATAAGATTGGTTGTTCGATCTCAACCTGTATTAGGCCTAATACCAGGCAAGTCTAGTTTAATAAACAGATTTTTCATGACTATCATGTAGATTGAAGAATTTGTTAATCTATGCTCTACAAACATATCCATGATGAACTTACTTTATGGCAGATAGGCAATCTCAAAAATTCAAAATGAATGAAACAAAAACTTAAATACTTGTGAAGTTGCATGGTCCAAAGAACATGGTAGTCTCACAGCAATGGTGGTGGTGGACAAGTGCAGTGGTGACAGTGACGATGGTGGTTGTATTGGTGGTAAGCTAACAAGTTATGTGCTATGGTGGGCCAATGATGGTGGCACCATGGCACTGGAAGGGGGTTGTGATATGTTAGGTTCCAACCAACAAGTTGGTCATAGTGCTCTGCTAGCGGTAGTCTGATGTAGGGCAACCTTTCTTTCTTCCATCCAACCCAAAACCTTAAGGCATTAGGGAAGAGAGTTCCTCAAGTATATGAAGTAACCAAGGACTTGAACATCTCAACATCTCAACACTCCCCTCAAAGGTAATGTCATACTTTACCTCAATAACTCCCAACATGTCAACACTTCCCCTCACGTGTATAGCTTCGGCACACCTGGCTTTACACGTGGACAAACAACTTAGGAAGGACAACAAATGGACCTATGCTCTGATACTGTGTTGGAGGGTCCAACCCATAATCTTAAGGCATTAGGTGGAGACAGTCCCTCAAGTACATGAAGGCAACAAGGACCTCAACTAACTAATGTGAGATTATAATTCTATAACTCACGACATCTAAACAATGACATGTTTGGAAGAAGAAAATACATGACATCTAACATCATCAAAGTAGGAAGAAACTGAAAATTCAATGAAAACACCACCATTATATTCAATGATGATATCACTCGTCTTGGACAAAATCTCTACCACGGGCTGCAAGACAAGATTCTCATTCTGCCCTTCACCTATGAATAGATAAGAAGTCTTTCCATTTGGTAAATGAACTCTAGTCTTGAAAGTAAAGGTATCCGTTGCCATGTTAGGCTCCGATACCAGATTATGCAATCTGATATCCAAAGAATATTGATGCAATACAAGGCCACCCCAAACAGGTCCCTAAATAATCCAGTTGGGTGGGTGATGAGAGCATAGGTGATATGAAAAGTGAACAATATCTCGAGTCCTTGACCAAGATCTCGATGAATATCTCGATCTCGACTTGACTCAATCGAGTTAGACCAAGGCACGTGAGGTATATAAATAAATTCGACTCTCAACTCGACCCAACTCAACTACTCTCGCCCTGGTGTGAAGAAAAAGTGGGCTTTTGGTGGTTTTTCTTGCCAAATCTCTCCTCTACAATGAAGACTAGATGATGTAGATGCACATTATGGAAGGAAATATGAGAGGAAGAAGGGTCCAACCTTAGTCCACCTGAGTGGCGAGGGTCCAACCAAGAAGCTAGCCGAACCCCTACTTGGTCCACCTGAATGGCTAAGTACAAATAAGGGCCAATTGGGCACATCGGCTAGGGGAATAATTAGTAGTTGTTTTTAATTAATTAGTGGGCCATTGGGCCCATCGATTGAGTAAGTGGTATGTCGAGTCCAAATTATCTTAGGACTCTATTTGTTTTCCACATAGGTTTATTATTCCTAGTCCAATTTTGAATTCCTAGTTGTAGTAGGAATGTCTAGTCCTATTGGAAAACTAGCTCCTAGTTGAAGTAGGAGTGTCGAGTTCTATTGGGAAACTAGCTTCTAGTAGTAGTTTGATTGCTATTCTGCCCTCTATAAATAGAGGAGCCTATGTACTCATAATTTTTTTATTTGAATAAAGAATAATTGCAGTCAATTGCTTAGAACAACCGGAATAGCTATGGGTGAGAAGCCCGGACCGAGACAGCCGCTCCCCCACTTTTCCCTTTGTTCTTCTTGTCTAAAGCTTTCTATTTTATCCTAAAGTTACTGCTGAAGTATACGACTGTTGTGAGTATTCAAAAGTTCAAATCTGTCCAAGTTACAAACCAGAATTAATTCTCTCTCTGATGCAGATTCTTCACCAAACTAGGCTTGTTTTATTAGGAATAAGCTTAGGGTTGGGTTGTATACGTGTTAGGCCTTCAGTCCATGTGGTTCGAAGTATATTGGGCTACTTTTATGGGTCTAAACTAGGGGTTCTAAGGTTGCATACGGGATTCAGTGATATGTTTCCTTTTTAGATGGGGTTATTTAGTTTCTAATTTTCAGTCATAAATTAGTTTCTATTTCCAGTTTAGCAACTAAAGGACTTTCTATTTTGTAAGTTTCTATTTTCAGTTTTAGTAACTAGTTGAGTTTCTAATTTTTAGTTTCCTATTTCAGTTTTTGGAAACTAAAGTTAGTTTCTATTTTATGTAACCCCTATCACTGTTATAAATAAAGATGATGGCTCTTTTAATGAGCCACGATTTGGACAAACTATATGGCTGCTGCTGCTTTCTCTGCAAGAGAATTCCTTTGTGTTTGATCAAGGAAGAAGGGCTTGGTGTCTGATCCAGGTGACTCCTTGCGGCGTGAAGTCCAGGAGGGTTCTTAGTGTGTTTCCTTCTCTTCTTTACAATCTATATTCAAGCTAATATTGCTGCTACAACCAGGTATTTATTTTTAAACTGCTCCCCAGAAAATTCTGCAGTTTTTGCCAATCGGTCTCCTCTAAAAAGGGCAGTTCCAGCCCTCGGTTTGAGCCCAGATTTTGATCGATTGTTTATCCATATACTACTAAGGATCGACCTTAGTTTGGACGGTTTCTGAGGAGCCTGTAGAGAGATATTCAAAATCTCCCTATTTTTGTCTTCTAGCGGCTTTAGCTTCTATTTTCTGGATTCGACATCTCTGCTATTATGACTGCTGATTTCTGGACTCCTGATCATACTTGAGAAGAACTTGAAGTGGTTAATACACTTAATCAGTCCCTGGTTTAGTTCTAAGGGCTGCTGCTCTCTTTGTTTATTCTTTGTGCTAATATTCCTTAAGATCGATAGTGCTACTAGACTGTTATGTGAAGTCTGATTTCTCATATATCTGTGGAGCTGGTTTTGGTTGTTCTTTGGTTACAAGTTCCTGTTGTTGGGTCTAGTTTGATTGTTCAGATTTAGTCCTACATTAAGTGGTATCAGAGCATGGCTGAGAACAACACCCCCACCTTAGCTTCTATTATGGAGTTGATACAGAATATAAGAGCTGAACTAAAGGCTGAGTTGAAGGCTGAATTGGATGCCAGGTTGTTGAATGAAGAGACCCCACCCCAACAGCCTACTGGCAGTTCACGTACAACACCCGAAGTGGACACTCCAATGAATGTGGTTACTCAGTTGACTAATAGGAGAGCAAACCCTAATCTGAGAGCACCACAGAGGGTTCCGGTAGCACAACCTACTTTTGAAGAGCATGTAAGAGGATATTTTGAGACTGAGCATCCCGTGCAACAGAGGTATTCTGGAGATTCACAGAAGGTCAAGCTCGATCTGAAGGAGTTTGATGGGAGATATGACCCCCAATTGTTCTATGATTGGGTAGTGGCACTAGACGATTTTTTTGACTATTATGAGTTACCTGAGGAACGGAAGATGAAACTAGCTCGTGCTAAGCTAGTTGGGGCTGCTCGTGAGTGGTGGAGGACCTATGAGCTAGAGTTGGAAGACCGTGGTAGAGAACCTACTAGTTGGGAAGAGATGAAGCTTGAATTATCAGATAAATACTTGCCACGCAACTTCAGAGCTCGCATACAAGACCAGCTGAACTCTCTTCGTCAAGGGTCTATGACTGTTGCCGAGTACATGAACAAGTTTGACGCACTTTATTCTCGTACAGGCATAAGGGAGAATGAAAGGCAACTGTTATCTCGGTTTCGACTGGGATTAAGAGTTGAAATCAACAGGGGTATCGGAGTTGTTGAAGTGCACTCAGTGAGGGATTGTTTTGACAAGGCCCTACGAGCAGAGGAGCTTCTAGCACAGCCAGTTAGAAGGTTTGGTTTCCAAGCTGGGGAGGTAAAGAAGAACTTTCCAGCCACTAAACCTAGTAGCGCAGCACCTCCAAAATCCACTTTTCCTCCACGAGCTGATCATAAAGGAAAGGCACCCATGACAGGTAGTAATAAGGTACAGTGTTTCCATTGTCAAGAGATAGGACATTTTGCTAAGTCTTGTCCGCATAAGCAGAGGGTTAATGCAGTAGCTGAGGTTGAAGACTCCAACGAGGAGGATGAGTCAGCTCTTTATCCCTACCCATTAGATGATGATGATGATGGTGGATATGACTATGATATGGAAAACACTAATGAGGATGATACCCAGGGAATAAATATTGTTACTCGCATATTGGTGGCTGAAACCAAAGGAGAGGATTGGCGACGTAACTGCATATTCTACAGCCGTATGAAGTCAGGTGAGCATACTTGTCAGATTATCATTGATAGTGGCAGTTGTGTCAACGTTGTTTCTGAAGCCTTTGTGAAGAAAGCAACCTTGAAAGCTGACCCACATCCTCAGCCTTATAAGGTATCCTTGCTGAATGGTAATACCTTAGAGGTGAATAAGAGGTGCTCAGTTCCTTTGAAACTTTACCGATATGAAGAGAAAGTTTGGTGTGATGTGATCCCAATGAAACTCACAGATGTATTGCTTGGTCGTCCCTGGATGTATGACAATGATGCCATGGTTGGAGGGAAGAAGAATCTGTGTACTTTCATGTGGAAGGGAGTTCCTACAACTTTCTATCCGGTAAATGTGCCGGCTGAAATACGGCGGAAGAGATCATTAAGGTCAAATCAGAAGGGCATTGACAATGAGAAGAAGGTATTAGCTCTGCCCACAAAGGAGTTGCTAACTATTTCCCATAAACAGTTCTTACGCACAAGTCATGAGACTGGAATGGTTATGGCACTTGTTACTAGGGAAGTCACTCCCCAACCTGAGGTAACGTATAGTGCACCTATCAGAGAGCTCCTGTCTGATTTTTCTGACTTAGTCCCTGATGATCTCCCAGATGAGTTGCCTCCCATGAGAGACATACAGCATGCCATTGACTTGGTACCTGGTTCGGTTTTACCCAACCTTCCTGCTTACAGACTTAGTCCAACTGAGCATGCCGAGCTGAAACGGCAAGTGGATGGGTTACTACAGAAGGGCTTCATTGAGGAGAGCTTAAGTCCTTGTGCAGTACCAGCTTTACTCACGCCAAAGAAGGATGGTTCTTGGCGTATGTGTGTGGACAGCCGTGCTATCAACAAGATAACAGTCAAGTATAGGTTTCCTATACCACGACTAGATGATATGTTGGATATGTTGTCCGGGGCAAAGGTTTTTTCCAAGCTAGATCTGAGGAGTGGCTATCATCAGATTCGCATCCGTTCTGGGGATGAGTGGAAGACCGCCTTTAAGACCAAGGATGGCTTATATGAGTGGAAAGTCATGCCGTTCGGTCTGACAAATGCACCTAGTACTTTTATGAGGGTGATGACACAGGTCCTTCGTCCCTTTATTGGTCGCTTTTTGGTTGTTTATTTTGATGACATTCTGGTATACAGTAAGAACCAAGAAGAGCATAAGGATCACTTGAGGCAAGTCTTGAGAGTACTCCGTGCTGAGAAGTTATACATTAATCTCAAGAAGTGTTCCTTCATGCTGCCCAAGGTTGTATTCCTTGGATTTATAGTGTCATCAAAGGGGGTTGAAGCTGATCCAGAGAAGATCAAGAGCATCACTGATTGGCCCACACCTAAGACTCTAACAGAAGTCCGTAGCTTCCATGGGTTGGCTTCCTTCTATAGGAGATTTATCCGGAACTTCAGTGCAGTAATGGCACCCATCACTGAATGTATGAAGTCGAGTAAAGGGAAGTTTGAATGGACAGCTGCAGCGACCAAAGCCTTCGCTCTTGTGAAGAGGAAGATGACTGAGGCACCCATCCTACGCCTACCAGATTTTGACAAAGTATTTGAGGTAGCTACAGATGCTTCACATGTTGGGCTAGGAGGAGTGATAATGCAAGGAGGACACCCCATCGCTTTTTATAGCGAAAAATTGAATGAGGCCAAGAAGCGCTATTCGACTTATGATCTGGAGTTGTATGCAGTCGTCCAAGTGCTACGCCATTGGAGGCACTACCTCATTGGTAAGGAGTTCATTTTGTACACTGATCATGAGGCCTTGAAGCACCTTCACTCACAGAAATCGATTAGCCATAGACATGCCAAATGGGTAGCCTACTTGCAGGAGTTTGTATTTGCTATGAAGTACAAGGCGGGAAAAGAGAATACAGTGGCTGATGCACTTAGCCGGAAAGTGCTCACACTTAACACATTTTCAGCACATGTTATTAACATAGATCAGATACGAGGTGAGTATACATCTGATTCTGATTTCAGCACTGTCTTTATGGAGTTACAACAAGGTGGGCAGCACTTAAAGTACTCTATTCATGACGGGTACTTGTTCTTTGGCACGCGGCTTTGTATCCCAAACTCTTCCCTACGTCATCACATCATACGAGAGTTACATGGAGGAGGATTAGGGGGACATTTTGGGAAAGATAAGACTCTTGCACAGGTGACTGATCGATATTATTGGCCATGCATTGCAAAGGATGTCGATCATGTAATCAAGAGATGCCGTGTATGTCAGTTGGCAAAAGGGGGAAAACAGAACACAGGTTTATACTCTCCACTACCTGTTCCTCATGCACCGTGGCTTGATGTTAGCATGGATTTTGTTCTTGGACTACCCCCTACTAGAGAACGATATGATTCCATTATGGTGGTTGTGGATCGTTTCTCTAAGATGGCTCATTTTATACCTTGTCGTAAGACTTTTGATGCTTATCAGGTTGCAAAGCTCTTCTTCAAGGAAGTAGTACGACTACATGGGCTGCCAACTAGTATTGTGTCTGACCGTGATGTTAAGTTCATGAGTTATTTTTGGAAGACATTGTGGTTGAAGACAAATACAAAGCTGAACTTTTCAACTGCATTTCATCCACAGACAGACGGACAGACAGAGGTGGTGAACCGTAGCTTGGGAAACTTGTTGAGGTGTTTGGTTCGAGACTATGAGAAGACATGGCCTTCTATTCTTGACATTGCAGAATTTGCCTACAACAGCTCAGTGAATAGGACAACAGGTCGTACTCCTTTTGAGATCTTGCTTGGAGTCCAACCTAAGCGGCCTATTGACCTTATGTCACTCCCACCCCAGGCTCGAGTTAGTATTGAAGCTGATGAGTTCTTACGTCATATCACTGAGGTGCATGCCAACGTCCGACGACGTATTGCCTTGAACAATGAGGTGTATAAGGCTTCTGCTGATCGTCATCGGCGTTATGTGGAGTTCAAACCCGGGGACATGGTGATGATTCGAGTAAATCCTGAACGGTTTCAGACAGGTGTCAATACCAAGCTACATCCACGAAAGATGGGTCCCTACAAGGTGCTGAAACGTATAGGACCTAATGCTTATGTGCTTGAGTTGCCTGATGACATGACCATAAGCAACGTGTTTAATGTGGCTGATCTTCACCTTTATGTTGGGCATCATTCAGATGATGGAGACTCGGAGCAAATGCTGAGGTTGCCTCAACTGAAGCCACCCACTTCTGAAGTTATTGAAGACGTCTTGGATGATAATTACAAGACCTCCCGCCGTGGCACCGGTTATCACACTTTTCTTGTCAAGTGGAAAGGCCGTCCCCGTAGTGACTGTACTTGGATTCATGCTGATGATTTCAAGAGACTTGATCCCGACTTGTATGAGCGTTACATGTCCCTTATCCATTCGTCGGAGTCGAATGTTTCCAAGCCGGGGAGAGTTGATGCAGATTCTTCACCAAACTAGGCTTGTTTTATTAGGAATAAGCTTAGGGTTGGGTTGTATACGTGTTGGGCCTTCAGTCCATGTGGTTCGGAGTATATTGGGCTACTTTTATGGGTCTAAACTAGGGGTTCTAAGGTGGCATACGGGATTCAGTGATTTGTTTCCTTTTTCTTTAGTTTCCTTTTTAGATGGAGTTATTTAGTTTCTAATTTCCAGTCATAAATTAGTTTCTATTTCCAGTTTAGCAACTAAAGGACTTTCTATTTTGTAAGTTTCTATTTTCAGTTTTAGTAACTAGTTGAGTTTCTAATTTTTAGTTTCCTATTTCAGTTTTTGGAAACTAAAGTTAGTTTCTATTTTATGTAACCCCTATCACTGTTATAAATAAAGATGATGGCTCTTTTAATGAGCTACGATTTTTACAAACTACATGGCTGCTGCTGCTGCTTTCTCTGCAAGAGAACTTCTTTGTGTTTGATCAAGGAAGAAGGGCTTGGTGTCTGATCCAGGTGACTCCTTGCGGCGTGAAGTCCAGGAGGGTTCTTAGTGTGTTTCCTTCTCTTCTTTACAATCTATATTCAAGCTAATATTGCTGCTACAACCAGGTATTTATTTTTAACTGCTGCCCAGAAATTTCTGCAGTTTTTGCTAATCAGCCTTCTCGGAAAGGAACAGTTTCAGCCCTCGGTTTGTTCTCAAATTCTGGTCGAATGTTCTTCCATCCCTCACTAAGGATCGACTCAAGTCTGGACTAATTCTGAGAAGCCTGTAGTGAGATATTAAAATCTCCACAGTTCTGTCTTCTAGTGGCCTGTAGCTTCTATTTTCTAGAACCGATATTTCTGCTGATATGGCTATTGATTTTTGGACTGCTGATCATATTTTTTTGTTAACTTGAAGTTGTTAGTACCCTTAGTCAGTCCCTGGTTTAGTTCTAAGGGTTGCTGCTCTCTTTGTTTATTCTTTGTGCTAATATTCCTTAAGATCGATAGTGCTACTAGACTGTTATGTGAAGTCTGATTTCTCATATATCTGTGGAGCTGGTTTTGGTTGTTCTTTGGTTACAAGTTCCTGTTGTTGGGTCTAGTTTGATTGTTCAAATCTAGTCCTACATTACTCTCCTGAAGCTTGCGATTATTTCTCCTAGGTCAGAAAATCAAGAAAGCTTATAACTTCACAACCAGCCATCAGAATCCTCTCAACTTTGGGGGTTTTTGTACCCTCCCTAGGAACTATCTACGCCCAAGAGTGCAGCTCAATAGGACTCCTACAGACCTGGCCGCACCTCTCTCTCTCCAACTCTATAGCAGGTCTTTCTCTCTCCTATCGGGTTGAGTTTTGGGCTGGTTTTGCTCTTGCATTGGTATTGTATCCTTGGGGGTTTATTTGAGAGTCTTATTTATTTGTTTCCTGCTCCTATTTGTATTGTTTGGGGTTATAAACTGTTGGGATAGTTTCTTGTAATCTACTACTGCATTACTAGCGATTAACAACTTCAACACTTGGAGATTAGAGATTATCACTTCATCATCAACCTTTGGAGATCCTTTTCTTTTCAAGAACAGCTTTAGGTACTAATGTAGTTATGTGACTTATGTCATTTTCAGTAGTCATTTCAGTGTATGTGACTCATTTGAGTCAACTCTCATCAGTCATCCATGTTAAACAATTAAGTAATCATCTATTATTTCTTTTAATTCTTTTAATTCTTTTAATTCCTTATGCTTATTCACATTTTTAAGTGGATTATATGTGTTCTAACTTATAAAAGTATTAGATATTGTGTGGATTGTGGAATAGCCTAAGTTGAGGAGTCTGAAACTACCCTACCTAGGGTCCGTAGTCAAAGTACCATTTTGGGTTTGATTTTTAAAAAACTAAAGTTTTCCACTGTGTTTGAAAGCCTAAAATAGGCTAATTGACAAGCTTCAGGGGCTAAAAAGCCCATAGGGATGCCGAAACCAACCACCGAGATAACTTGGCAAAACATATCAGATCTCGTCGAGTTCTCGCCAGATCTAAGTATTTTTTCGCAGCGAAACCTTTGTCAAGATCGAGACCTCAACCATGCTTGGGCCCATATTTTTATTATACTCCAGCTCACAAGTCAAGCCCATGTTCTGCCCCAAGTAGCCATTGACCAGCAGTACTTGAAGGAGACATTTTGACAGCTTAAGCGGACCCCACAGCCAGCTTGCGTGGAGAAAGTTTGTGGAAGATTTACCAGATTGTGTGGGACCCATGCTAGCCTTTTACGTTGGAATAACTCTTAGAAGATCCTGTGGGCCCCATTGGAGATATCAAAGTAAAGGAAGATTGCTTTCATAGATTAGTTTCTATTTATTTTTTTCTACTTTCTCCATATCAGCAAGTAGGAGTTTGTTTTTTTCTTTATTTTTATTTCCTTAAAATGATGAAGATTAGTTTCTTAGCCCACGCATGGGTTGGGTAACTAATTTGTAATCTGATATTTTTTTTCATTATAAATAAAGATGAAGGGAAGCCACGGTGCCTACCCCATGGTATTTGAGATTTGAACAATGTCGTCTTCAATGGAGCAGCAGTCTTATGGTGAATCAAGATGCAACCTAGGTGGTGAAGCCTTTCCTGTAGGACAGTGCTGGTGAAGCCCCGATCAGATCCCCCTTCCACTTCTTCCTCTTTTCTTCTCTCTCTGTTCTCCAACTTTCCCTCATATCTGTCCAACAGAATTCCAGCACCCATTCTCACTGTCAAGTGTCATGCGCTCTTCTCAGGCAATGTCAGTGCTCCCTTTGATGTTAGATTAACCTATTACTATGCCTACAAGTTATCTTTAAGTTCTGATATTCCCAAACACTGTTTCTTGCCTGCGATAGCTTATCGGATAGCAGACTAGTCTGATTTTAATACCTGATTTTTGAGAATCAGACTTGGTCTGAGATTTGGACAAGCTGTTCCTCCCCTTTTCTGCTCCCTTCAATCCAAGTCCAACATCCATCAGACTGCTGGATTGAAAGTTATGTTAGATTTCCTTCAGTTGCTAATTTATATTTTTCCATACTTTCTAATCTCTGTTTCTGGTTGTTTCTCCCAATCCCCCTCATTGGATGAACCTGCAATTTTAAGCATACAACCAGCTCAATAGGACCTTCCTTCGACTGTAATATCAGTCCCATCCATCCCCCAGATTTAGAGTTATCGAATCTTTTATATTCTATCCACAAATTCTGTTGTGTTTTGGTCACTAAAAAAATGGGCAAACCCAGTTCTCAAGGCTCCCGCCACTGCGGGGTCCGGGGAGGCTCACAATGTACACAGCCTTACCCCCAATTCGCACAGAGGCTGTAACCCATTGACCACTTGTGTTTTGGTCCCTACAATTCTGAATTTTTGTGAGGTTTGATAGTGTTGACCTGTTTCAGCCTACCATACCTCATCAAATATGAAGAACATATGCAAACAGGCCCAATAATATACTGTTATATGAGATAGCTAATAATAGTATAACCTTGGGCCTGTTTGCATCTGTTATTCACATAGTTGTCACGGCGTCAAATCGATCCAAGGCTGTGGATGGATGGCTAATCGATTTGGCGATGAATCGTCCGTTATGGTGTTGCCATGGCGGTCAAATCTCATGTGTCATTTTTTATTTTGCTCCATTTTCTAAAGTTATTTAGTATGCTACTTTTTTATTTCCCCTATTTTCTAAAGTTATTTAGCATGCTACAAGCGTACAATATACACCCTATAACATATAAAACCAACATTAAGCAACATCAAATCATCAAAAATCAACATAGTCCTATCAAAATCACCCTGCATTTTACAAAAAATCGACCGCCTAGTGAATCAGGAGTGACCTGGCGTCTATGGCGGTGCCATGGCGACGCCTATCAGCCAATGGCGACGCCTATCAGCCAATGGCGACCGCCATTTGTGAGTCACATAATCGTAGCATTGCCATGAACTTCTTTTTCCGCTAGGACGCCAAATCTCCGCCTTGGCGATGCCATGACAACTATGGTTATTCATATACTTTGGATATCAGACTGCATAATAGTCATAACAATAGCACTAGTTGTCCATACATGATGATATTGTCAAGTTCCCACCAACTTTAGATCCTCACCAACAATACAAGGCACCAAAACATCCAAAAAAGGAAGTTTCCTTTTATGAAAGATATTCACGTACTTGTGTGAAGCAACAAAGAGTTCTTCATTTTTGGCACCTTTAAGATTATCTGCTCCCAGCTTGACTAAGAAAGATCTCCAATGCAGACGCTCCTCAGCTGGAACTCCATGAAAACTGCAATGTGGCATAATGAGCTATTATGGAGGGGAAAATCAGAATAGGCAACCACTGTTCATTCCAGCATAAGTTAACCAAACAAAGTTTCTCTAATCCATCACGCCAAATGAAAGGCAGCTTGAAGACTGTTCAACTTCTTTTTTAATTATTTATGCAGCAAATATCAAAGGCTATTTATTTAACCGTGACTGGAAATTGAAAAAAGGAGAAAGAAGGAAAGTGAATCTTTTCACTCAAACCAGCAGATTAAATCAACTTGACCTGATATCATTATGGTGATAGCAGTTATTCATTTAACTCAATGCTTCTCTGTTTCTCACAACTTTCCTCCATTTTCTGTACCTATTCCACATTGCAAATATCAACTGAGAATGACGACAACCAGAACTTGGTCTGGGGCAAGAAAGAGATGTGCTAGAGTTAGTAGGAAAAAATAAAGTGAACGACATTGTGGGATTCCCCTCCCCACTATAAGGTTCTAGTTACAGGAATTTCCAGATTATAAATTACTTGTCAATGGCAATTAGAGCTAGAAGAATCAGAAATCCAATAGTATATCAGCAGCTTCAGAACAAGAACAACAGAAAATAACACATGGGCTTCACATCGCAATGTAGTTCAATTGGATCAAATACCAATCTCCTTGATCAAACACAAGAAATTCTTCAATGGAGAAGAGAACAGCAAAAACCAGCAACTTTATTTATCAAATTTGTGTATATTGCTAGGCCCTCTTACAAACTTATATAGAAGACTCAAAAATATATTCCTACACTAAAAGGGCCTAACCCAATCCTTAGTTAATAAGGTAACCTAAACTGACCAAGAAACTGAAATACTAAAGAAAATATACTCAAAATAGGACTGGACTTATAAAATCCTAATCCAGCCAAACTAAAACACTTAATTACTATTAAAATAAAGAGATGAAGAGATTTAACTATGTAATCCCATATGCCTAGTCTCTATGATGTAGGGGATTACCTAGAAATTAGGTTCCCATAATGATTGACCAAGTGAACTTTACTAAGGTGAACATAACCTAAGCAAGGCCAAGACTGGCAGCACCATATACGATGCACATGTAGATCAAAACAAGAAAACCAATGCAGCAATAAACAATAATAATCTTAAGGAGAATGTAAACCGTCAACTAGGATTTGGTTGGGCAATATGGGGAAGGGAACATGGCAACATATCCATCAATTTGAGTACAGATTAGATCAAGTATTCCAAAGAGTTAAATATTGTACCATCCTTAACCTAACACCCAACCAAAAAAAAAAAAAAAAAAATGTAAACAATTTAATGCATAAGTCACTGAGCAGTAGGCAATATGACAACAAGTATTACTGCAGGAAAAAAAAGGAAGGTAGACTGGAAATCATGGACCGGGGTGTTGCGGGGGTGGAACTGTATTGTTGTGGACAGTAGTAAGAATACAGAGGCAGTAAAGAAGGCAGAAAGAGAGGATAATTGACAGGGGTGGAAAAGAGGTGTTCGACCTTATCTTGCACCAAGACTGGTAGAGAAAAGGAGGAGAAGAAACCATCATGATGAGAGAAGGCAGCATGCTCCACGACAGGGGAAGAAGAAGAACCAACAAGCATCTCGTTGGTTGAAAGAGATCACGATCCAAAGGGGGTTTTCTTTTTCAATATTCAATAATGCCTTTGGCCCTCGGCCTTACAAATTATAAACTAAAAGACTTCTAATAATATCCAACAACAAAAAGGAACGAAATAAAATAAAGAGTCCTAAAATAACTTACTAACTTAAGAAACAAATTTCACCAGAAAAGAAAACTTAAGAAACAAAAATGTTTCCTAATCTAACCCAAAGACTTGTCAAGCAATAAAGAAAGAATACTAATCTAATATGACAACTTAGGAAGCAATATTAAAAACAAATAACAATAAAATAAAGCATCCACATAGGAGTCACGATGGAGCCAACTCTCCATCTCTCCATTTTGCACCATCTGGCCAGGTGGGGCCCACGGGTGGCTGTTAATAGCTCAGTCTCAATCTAGGGAAAAAAAGGAAAGAGGAGCAAGGCTGTTGACAGCCTCCCTAGTAGCCTTCCTTGCAGCTATCATCCCATGAAAATGTCTCCCAGCCACATTGAAGGCGGCTGATCTCTACGGCGCAGCCTCTGGTACACTCAGATGTCCCAATCAGCTCTCCCCACTTGGAAGAATTCACCTCCGGTAAATTAAGACTCAGGTAATACTCAAGCATATCCGGTTAAGTCCTAAAACTCCTCGATGGTGATCCATGTGTTATCGATCTCAAGGCGTCCACGCCACTTGACCAAGAACTCTCGAGAACTTCCCTCGTGTGTAGACACAATCCTCCCATCAAGGATTCCCTCAACTTCTTCAACTCTCCTAGCAATCTTAAGAACAGGTGGTAAGGAAGTGGGAGGAAGGGATTGGGTAGGGTTAACAATGTCATCAAGGACAAAAGGGAAATCTTCAAGGTCATCAAGATAGAATGAGATGATAGTAGGGGTACCATGGTAGGGAAAAATATCTTCTACATTAATTATTGATTCCCATATTAGCTGGTAAATCAAGGACATAAGCATTGACACCCACCCCTTTAAGAACCTTGAAAAGACCAGTACTACAAGCATGTAGTTTGCTCGCTTTCCCTTTAACAAACGTTGTGGTTTGATTCTAATAATCACCGTCTCGCCCTCTTGAAACTCCTGTAGTCGTCGGTGCACATACACCCAAGATTTATATAGATCATTGCTCAGTGTTATCTGTCATCCTATATCTGCATGCAAATCATGTTTGTGTTGCGCGAAGGAATCGACTGACGGGGAAGTTAATGTAGGGTTATGTTGACAAATCAAACCAGGCTCACAACTGCAGGATTCTTTAGTCAAAGAACAACCATAAACCAACCAGAAAAGGGTAAAACTCAGACCAGATGAGGAGATAAAGAAACCTACCAAGCTATCGAGTTCAATAGACAGTATTCATTAGGACAAATTAGTACATAAACAAGTAGGACCCAACATGGGCTGATAAGAGTCCTTTACAGTCAACCAACATTTTAGTTATTACGATGCTGGTAAGGCACTGGTATGATGCCAATGCGCTCGAGAGAGGTTAAGGTGGCATGCCGCTTTATGTTGGGTATGAAAGGCGACGGCCTTATGCTAAGGCGACGCCTTATGGGCTTTTAAAAAAAGATTTGATTTTATAGCTGATTTATGAATATTCCAAAATAGATTTCATGATTGGCTGGTGCATAAATTTTGATGCACATGAGATACACTGGATCAAAAGCCAATAACTTAAAACTCTACCAAAAAAACACGATATTCTCTCAAAACCCCAAATCGCTCCATAGCCAATGGTGAAGCACTCCAATGGTCCCTCCTCCTTCGATTCTTCTCTAGCAGCCACCGGCAAAGGTTCCTTCCCCTCTATCCAGGTATGTTGTTTATTTTTTTAATTTTCTGATTTTTCTCATCTTCTTTGTGAGATTTTTGTTTTCTCTGCTTCTTTCTCTCCCTTCTTCTTCCTTATTTTTTCTTCTTTCATCTTCATCTGTTCATCAGTCTTACGACTCTCAAGTCTTAATAGTGTTTTTTTTTTTATTTTACCTATTGTGTGTCTGTGAGATTCGTAAGACTCTTGTTGATGCAATACAATCATTCCACACCCTTACCTTTATTCCCCTTCTTTCTTCTTGCCCCATAATTCTTTTCTTCTATTTATTCGAATTCTCCTTCCTATACTTCCTCAGTCGTTTGGAATTTTCTTTATCTACTGGCTATACTCTGTTTTGAGTGGTAGACTGGATAAAGGAAGAGGAGTTTAATCTCCCTCATTCTTGAGCCTTTGATCCTAAAAGTGGGTGGTGTGTTCAAACAAAGGGGCAATTATGGTAGTGTAGTTTGGGGCCAAAACGCAGTTACTGTGAGAATAACCAGTTTCTTCAAACACAGCTGATTCATGTTCTTCCACCAGGTCTGCTTTCCATAAATTTATTTTGCAGATAGTGTCTTCTCTTTTGACTTGTCATGATAGTGACGCTATGTGTTTCTCTTTCCTCTTGCGTTAGTTGTGTGGATCTCATACCTAGTAGTTGAACATTATTAGGATTGATCAAAGTAGGGCCCTTACATATTAGTAATGAATACTTGTATATTTAAAGTCTTCTTTTCTTTATATTTATAATTTTCTTTCATAATTATGTATTTATATTATATGTTAATATGTTATGATCATCATGATGATAATTGATGAATGGTGATGATGATTGATGAATGGTGATTGATGATTGATGAAGATGAATATCTTGCATTGGTATGAAGTGAACCTTTAATATTTATTTAGCATATGAGTAGTAGGATCCAACTAGGATTTGAGTCAAATAGAATGGTTTTATAAAAAAATTACACAGGAACGCTTTAGTCAGTAAGGCGATGCCTTATACCCGCCTTATCGCTAAGACGCTCTACAAGACCCTCAAACGCCTCGGTTGCCTCACCGCCTTAATAACTTATTATTATTTAAAATATCACATAGAAGTACAGAAACCAGAGAAGACCAATAACTTCCTATCGATTTCAATACTTGGCTGAAAATCCCACTAAAAGACAGAAAAAAAAAAGAACTTTTGAATATCTCAATAACCAAGGAACAGATAGGTCTCAAGTTTGGGTCGAGTACCTCCCTAGGTGAGGGGAACCTTCGATTCAAATACCATCCCAAACTGATGGCTGGTATGGTCTAGGCAAGCTTTGAAAATACTCCCAAAGTTCTGTAATTCTCTGAGCAGAACTAAGAAGAAAACCGAGTTAATACCTGTAGGAGTTTGCACAGATCTATAGCACTATGGAATACTTGAGGGAAGAAGAGATAATAGCTTGAAGAAGAAGATCCTCCTGGGCTTCCCACCGCAAGGAGTCGTCAGATCGAACACCAACCCTTCACTGTGATCAGACACACAGTGATTGCTTTTAGAGAAGCAACAACAACAGCATATTTTCTTTCATAAAATCATGGGAGGCTTATGGAGCCCTCCTAGCTTTATTTATAACTTTGATGGGAGAGATTACAAAATAGAAACTCTAGTAGTTACTAAACTGGAATTAGAAACTAACAAAATAGAAAGTTTAATAGTTACTAAAACTGAAATTAGAAACTAAGAAAGCTACTGAAAATAGAAGCTAGATCCCATCAATCAAATCGTGGCACTTAATTGCCCTTGCCCTGGCCGACTCCCTTCTTTCTCCTTCTTTCATAAGTCCTCATAGCTGCATCAGAAGTTCTAGAACTGGACACAACAAGGACAAGATCTATGGGTGTTCGGGGTTGGTACCCTAAAAGTTCGATTCTTAGAACCGTTATATGCAAACTCGGATTGGGTAAGGACTCAATCCCAACTGGCAAGGTACTCTCCTTTGAGGCAACGTAACAAATTCCCTAGACTCCTATTGACAACTTCACTTTGGCCATTAGTTTGGGGGTGAAAGGCAGAAGAGAAACAAATTTTAGTACCCATCATCCGCCATAGAGTCGTCCAAAAGTGACTGGAAAATTTTTAACATCTCTATCGGACACTTTGGTTAGTGGCAGTCCATGGTACTTGACAATCTCATTAAAGAAAAGTTTGGCAACTATAGACGCATCAAAGGTTTTGGAGCATGGGATAGTGCACCATCTTTGAGAAACGATCTACAATCACAAAGACAGAATCATGGCCTCTTGAAGTTTTTGGTAGACCAAACACAAAATCCATGATAAGGTCTTGCCAAGAAGAAGTGGCACAAAAAGGGGAGTGTACAAGCTGGAGTTCTTCTTTTGTTGCTTAGCAGTTTGACATGTCCTACATTGACTCACGACCCTAGAAACATCTCTCTTTAGACCTGGCTAGTGAAATCTCTCCTCAACTGGAGTGATGGTCTTATCTCGACCGAAATGACCAACGATTTCCCAGCATGCAATTCCCATACCAAGAAGTCTCGGAATGAAGTCCTGGGAATGCACAACTTGCTTCCTTTAAAAAGGAAACCATCTCTCGGTAGATAATCTTAGCAACTGACAGGAAGACCTCCACTCAAGGAAGTGAATAACTCACTAAAATCCAGCCAAATGGGATATTGATCCTTAAATCGCTCAAATCCTACAACCTTAACGCTCATGGTTTGGAGTAGCACATTAACCCGACTTCTAGCATTCATGCGACTGAGGAACATATTTACTCGGCTTAATGCACCCACATCGATATTCTCAACACTAGGTCAATGTTTGAACACAAAAGTGTACTCTTGGAGGAACTCGATCCACTTGGCATGTCTCTGATATTAATTTTTTTGGGCACTCCAGTATTTCAAAGCCTGGTGATCAGAAAACAGTATAAACTCTAGCAGTAAAAGATAGTGTCGCCAATCATCATTTCCCTTAGGTTGTGAGACCATGCATCGCACAATGTCGACATTGTGCGATGCATGGTCTCACAACCTAAGGGCAACGACAATTGGCGACACTATCTCTTACCGCAAGAGTTCGAACTGATTATTAATCACCAGGCTCTGAAGTACTCACTGGTGATCAGAAAACAATATGCCTAAAAAAATTTAAATCAGAGACATGCCAAGTGGGTCGAGTTCCTTTAAGAAGACACTTTTGTGCTCAAACATTGACCTGGAGTTGAGAATACCGATGCGGATGTATTAAGCTGGGAAAATATGTTCCTTAGTTGCATGAATGCTAGAAGTCGAGCAAATGCACTACTCCAAACCATGAGCGAGGGAGACCCCGATAGGAGATGGGTAGATTCCCAATCTCAAAGCCCATAATATCTTTAAGAGATTCTTTGACATCATCAGAAATCCCAATGATGAAGATCTAGGATTTGTGGTTAATATTACGCACTTGACTAGGATTAAAGAAAAACCTTTAAATTTCTGAAATCAAGTCATCTTTAACAAGGTCCCAAGAAGCATTAAAGAAGCCCTTACTAAAGCAATCAGGATCAGGAGACTTACGCACTATATGGGCCTTGACAGCAGCCATAATCTACTCATTAGAAGGGATGAAGGCAAGAGAGCATTGTTGCTCATGCGGTAATAACATCCAAAAGTGAATAAAAGAAGGAATGTCACAATATGGATCCATGAGGGAGGACTGTAGAATTATTTTTTGCTGGGATCAATTTATTGGTAAATATTTTAATTTGAAGTTACATATATTATCCAATAATATATTTAATTATTTTTTCCAATGGGATCCTACCTCTTTCCTATTTTTAACAACTACGAGATTTTGTATAGCATTATCCAATTTAGAAAGAGAGAAAGATAAAGGTAGCATCAAATTAGGAAATTACTTCGTAGCTTCCCATTAATAAGGGCATGGAGAGGGGGGGCTGATCACCCATGCTGCCAAGCCTCTCTTTCCTCTCCATCGACCTCTCCTTCCCTCTCATTTTCACCTTTTGCAATTAGGATTTCATTACCCAAGATCTGCATACTTCTTACTTCTTTTGTGTTGTGAGAATTAGGGTTGTGAACCCTTGGAGTGTTTTGGGGAGATAATCTCCTACAATGTTCATGCAAGCGTTGTCACATGGATTGCTACATCCCTGTGTTGCTAGATTGTGAAAGAACTAAGTTCCCTAGGGGGTGCTTTGATTGTGGTACTCAAGGTAACAAATTCTCCCTCTTCCATGAGATGGAAAAGGTTTTCAATCTATACACATGAGGCATGATCATAGGCCTAATGGGATTAGAGAATTAAATTTATTTTCTGTTACATTCCCAATCAATCTAGCAGAAATGAATAAGGACACACAAAATAAAAATCTTCAGAACCATGAATTACATTTCTTATTTTAAGTATAAACAACTCCTCAAGAGTTTTATCAACTACAAGCAACAGATCTAACGCCACCCATAAGTCAATATCACATTCCTCAACATTTTTTCCACTTCTCCCCATCTCATTCTGTAAAATACCGGTCTGTTTGTGCTCAAGCATGTTTCATTTCAATAGTGAATCACAATGCCTCCAATACAATAAATCTGAATCTACACATATCTTACTCCCAATCCATCAGTAGAAAGGGTTCTACTAACTATGGGACCAAGATCCTTCATTGCCACGATTCATTGGTCAATGACATTACATCGTTCACCGGTGGGATTAAGCTGAGCAAAATTCAGACTTCTCCACACACAAATACACCAAAACTGTTTAAGAGAATTATAACTTGTACAAGCAACCATCAGTTCAAAATTCCACAAACACATTCCTCTCAAATAACGCAGATAAACCAATCCATAATGACTGAAATATAAATTACTCAATCGAAGAAAATCATAAATTTAACTACTTCCAAACCAAAACTCTTGTACTAAACAGAATTAAACAATTGCGTCAACAGAAGAACAAAGTCAGATCTCTGAAATAGCTAGATACGATCTTGCGTACCGTTCGACGAGAATGTTGCCTTCGGAGTTGGAGAAGAGAACGGCGAGCAGCATCTTCGCTTTCCCCTTCGGCGTTCGCTCTCTGCGTTTCTGAGAATTCTTTACTCTTCTGGTTCACCCGTTATTACCAAAATCCCTTCAAAGGATATTACGGCCCGTTTGATAGCGTTTCAAGAAAAGCGTTTCTGTCGTTCCTGTTTCCATAAACAGTAAAAACGGAGCAAAAAACATTTGATAAAACTGTTTCGCTTCACTTATTTTTAGAAATAGAAATAAAAATTTTTATTTATTTATGGTTCAAGAAACGACCCAGACGAAATAAGTTGAACTTGTTTCGCCGTTTATGAAAACGACTTGTGGCAATTCTTTCACTGGTTACCATCAATTTCTAAAAACATGACTTATCAAACACCTTCAATTCCGTTTCTGTTTCTAGAAACGGAAATTTATGTTTCTGCTGTTTCTTGTAACAGAAACGACAGAAACATTATCAAACAGGCCCTACAATTACGCCTTTATCCAACTTTATGAACCATCCATATCGTGGTCCGTTTTAGCTTTGCTCCAAACCCTTTTTTTTGGGTCGTCTGGCCAAAGCTAGACCGATTTGATGATTTTGCCAAGTTTGTCTTCGCATCCAGACACACACTTGAGGACGGCTTACTTGTATGAGCTAGAGTCCAGCCCAAAACTAGTGAACCTGGGCTTAATTGTTCGGTATGGGGGAGTGAAAGCCCAACAAAAATATTGGGCTACTCTTGGGCTTTCCCCCAAATCTTCAATGTGGCAGTTCAAAATGGGGCTCGCACGAACAAGTACCAAACGCACTTGGTAACTTGTGGTGTGTGGAAGTTCATTGCTATTGGAGGTCTCAGGTTCAAGCCTTTTAGCTCACATCTTCCCTTCCCCATAGAATATAATAGAGTAGGACATTGCTACAAGGAGCCTTCTCTCCCTCCCCCATGGAAAGGCTCATCCTTGTGGAATAGAATAGAGTAGGACATTACTACTAGGAAATCTCGGGTTCAAGCCTCTTGATTCAAACCTTCCCTCCTCCATATAATAGAATACAGTAAGACCTAGGTATATGGATAGCTGATACATGTACAGTACCTGTATTGGTCTCGAATTCTCAATCTCTGGAAGAGAGGGAGGGCCAATGGAGGAATAGGGGAGAGAGAGAGAGAGAGAGAAGCATATTAAATGATTGTCTTGACATCGTTATTTATTTATTTATTTTTAAAAGCTAATTATTCTCATTCAATAATTAGTGATAATTCAGTCTTGTGAGGATTAAGACATTCACAAACATTTAAAGGTTTAATTAACAAAAAAAAAAGGTAAATGGATAGAGAAAATACAAAAATGCATAAACAAAAGCATCTTCTAGCATGATACATCAACCCCAACTACTACAATATGATAATAATAACACAACATGATGATTAAATATTGGGAACAACTTGTTGTCACCAAAGTAGGGAAGTAACAAGTTGTGACCTTCCTTTAATTGCCCTTGTCTTACTTTAAAAAAGTCATTTAATAATGTATTTAATGTAAGGATAAAGAAGGGTTTTCAATAAGTTGAACATTTAATGCAGTTTTTTATGTGAAATAATAAAATTTATCCTCATTAAAAAATATATATAAATCATACTAAAAAGGAAAAAGAGTAAGAGTACAATCTCGTTGTAACTAACCTTGGTTACAACAAGGTTTTCCCTTGGTATTTAAAGGTATGAGATTTTAATATTAATTTCCTACAAGGTACATGAAAACTTGAAATTACCTACTTTTGCTACTATGGTGCAATGAATATATTTGATCCGTCGATAATCTTCCATGTATTTGTAGCTTTATTGTTAAAGCCATCAATAACAACCTTAAAGTGTCTCTTCACCTAATTATCTTCTTCATCTAACTATGAGGGCTACCTCAATTGCTTCTATAGTAGCTTTAGATTCCACTTTAATAACTAAGCATTCAACAATTAATTTAGTGGTACAATTATTGATTGACTATTACAACTTTAGAAATTATGCCGATAGGGTTCTTAGACTTCATTGATGCATTAAAATTGATCCTGAACATAGGATCCATGGGAGAGATGATGAGCTCAAATTTACTCTATCTAATTGAACATTTTATGTTTTCTAGTAGAAATGAGCATCACAAAGATCAACCTCCCCCCGCCCCCACCCCCACCCCCACCCCCAGCCCCAGCCCCAGCCCCAGCCCCTAAAAAAAAAAAGAAGAACAAAAATTTACATTGATGGAGGCATCGATCATCCATGGAAGGAACGCATAAACTTGAAAAAACAAACAACTTACATATATTCCAATCTAAGTTACTACTGAGGAAACTCATAATCTAAAGTGGAAATCTTGTTGTAACCAAGATTGTACCTTTACTTTCTTTGCCTTATTAGTACAACACTTTTTTTGTTCGATGTAAGTAAATCTCGTCATTTCACATAAAATTTTGATCAAACAACTTTTAACTTCTTATAAAACAATTTTTAACTCGTACATCTATACTATATTAAGTAGCTTTTAGGAAATAAGATATATGATGACAATTAAAAGAAGCTTACAACTTATGTTCACCACTTTGGTAACAAAAAGTTGTTACCTAATGTAAAAGATATTTCATATGTTTTTTTTTTTTTTTTCCAGAATTTGATCGTTTTAGTTTAGCCACAAATGGCAAAGGGTAAATGCTAACTTCTTATTTCCATTTTCAAATAATATTGGATATTGTAAGACTTTTCAACCAACTTATTAGATGTTTCATGTGGATTTGGGGTTGGCCTATCCATCTTATTTTAAGGACCATGTGGGGATGGGAAACTTGGCTGGGTTCACCTGAACAGTCGAGCCCAAACCCCACTCCAAAAAGCCCAACGTTAGGGCTTTTTTTTTTGTGTTACTCTTGGGCCTAGATTTGGGCTTCGGCTAATAAACTCAAGTTTAGGTTAGGTTGGATCAGCCCGTTGCGATTCATTTTCTTCATCTTTTCATTTGGATTGGACCTTTTTCAGACCCGATCCCACTTCTACCCCAAAATAGATTTGAGTTGGATCGGATCAATTAGGAAATCAAAATGGGCATTGACCGACTCGAGCGAGTCACAATTCTACTAAATATAACCCTGGATACAGGTAAAACCCAGATGGTTGGAGGTAAGAATTAAATAGATCTGGATGATCATAATGATTAACTTCCAACCATTTAATTAACGGACAAGGATTGATTTAGACAAGAGCTCCGCTTCATGAAACCCTTGTAATTTATTGGATCATATTAAAAAAGAAGCTTAACATGTTTCTTCTTAATTGTGTAGGGCTGAAAACAAAATTAGTAGTTGTGAAGAAGGGTTCTATTTCAACCAAAAAAAAAAAAAGAACCCAACAGAAATGGTCATTTAAAAGTAAAAAAACTCAGTTAAAATGATTATTAAAAATAGTTTTTTTTTTTTTTCTTTTTCCTTGTGGTGAAAGATAGTTTGATTTATTTATTTATTTTTTGGATGCAAGAAGGATAAGTTTGGTTTCCGTGTATGTAATATGCATTCGATCGCCCTCTCATTTAGTATGGGTAAAAATGGTATTACACAAGGTCATTTTTATATTTTTCTAAAGACTGAAAAACAATTGAATATGCAAATACACGAGGACATATGATTGAATTGGGGTTGAAACGTGACATGTGGTCAGCTTTGATCATTTCTAGATGTCCATATGGTTGAAATTGCCATGTCATCGCTCCATGTGGTCAAAACATAGTGTCAATCTATAGATGCCCTCTAGACTTAGGCCTAAAAAGATTCTTTCCTCACATATTGGAAGAAACCAAAGCTTTTGAATTGTTTTGGGGGACATAATCAAGGGAGATTGAGGCATCCCGACGGTGTACTTTGGGTATCGGGTAATAGTACAAGGGTATTATCAACTCTGTACCATAGGAATGGAAGGTGGGACAAACATTTATGGCCATTGATCACGGTGCAAAAGCAAACTTCCTCCTTTGTTTTATAATCCAACCAAATTAGTCACAAACTTCTCCCAAATTCTGTTTTTCAATTTTTTGCCTTCTCTTGTTTTATATTACTCGAGACAAGTTAGGCTTCAAAGTTAGCCATCCACCGCATGATATATGGATGGAGCCCTAGTTATCCTGTGTGGTAGGTTGGATGGGATTAAAATTTGTGCATACATAGACCATCTAATCCTTTGACATGTTAAATTTCAATTCAAATAGAATCGGCCAAGTAACTAAACAAACCATTGAATAATCCAAGACTACCAAAATGGTACACGCCAATGTTTGAACATGAGATAAACCAATCCTTTGTTCACCTCACACTGATTTGGATCTCTTTTCGTGACTGTTTATTGGCCGAGACTTGGTGAGGTGAAGAACTTTTTAATTGTTTACCTAGTCAAATGTAATGTTTGGTGTTAAAGAAAAGAAAAACCTCTTTGGAAGATGATCCTGAAACTAATATTTTCAGAGATTTGAATGGAAATGAGGTGGAAAAAATTTATGGAGTTTTACAAAGCCCGCGATGACATTGGATCTTTGATTATCTCATGGGTTTGGACTAGAGTTTTGGAGGGACTCTTATTGACTCAGTGAAACCTTTATCTATATTTAACATTTTAACTCCAAGGGGTAGCCGAGTTGGTAAGGGACCTTCACCTGAGGAAGTGTGTGGTTCTGAGTTCGACTCTTCTTACCTCTTTGAGGCCATTCACACTAGGATGTTTAGTGCTTATCACTGCTTTCAGTGAAAGTTGAATAGCTCTCATTCAACACCGGTATAACCCCGATTCATAGATTGTACAGCACAAACCCATAAGTAGAATCACTCTCAAGAGCTTGACAATGCTGGAGGCCAAGCAAGCATTGCTGAAAGACATGGTTGCGACAGCAAAGGCCCTGTCCCCATTGGCCGGATTAGTTCAGCCCAAACTAGCCCTACCTGGTGTGACCAATAAATGAAACTAAGGCCCAGTTGGTCCCTATGTGGGTATAGCAGCACCTGCCCATTTGAGAACACAGCTTCATTATGGGTGATAAGAAAGCGAAATTGTACCATTATTTGTAAATGCTTGTCATCTTCACCAACTGTATCTCGTCCTGTCTTGCCCAAAATCCAAGCTTTCCTATCAAATTAATAAATGGAAAATTAAGTGCAATTAAAAACTTTTGTGGTTCTCTTTGACTAATATTGTTCTTTGATCAAGGTTTAATTGCTTAAAAGTCAGACACGGAATTGACCTGCTTCTACTTTGATTTTGGAATCTAATTCAAATTTATCAGAACCCTAAAAGTTAGAATTGGAAAGAAGAAGCAAAGAGTTCCATATATCTCCCAATAAACTGTTTCTCGCTGGCCGGCTTGATGCCTTCACAAAGGAGGCATGATGGGCATTCTTATTATGCAACAAATTTGGAAACTAAAACCTAAAACGATGCAAGAAATGAATCAAAATCACAAACAAATAATCATGTAATGCAATACAAAGAATTACATGATTCAACAAGATTTTTCTATTATTATACCAACTAAGAGAAAAAAAAGATGAAATCTAAATGCATTCAAGATTGATGAAAAAAGAAGTCGGTAAATCAGGCAAATTCAGAGTTAGGGTTGGCTGATTCTGAGTCCAAATGTTGAGAATCTGATTTTTTGAACCATGTTTTCCAGATATAATCAAGAAAGAGATTTGTTAGAAGGTATCTTGAGTCTTTCTAGCAATTCAACTTATTTATTTGGATTTGTAACATTAAATGTGAATATATACATAAAAGAATAGTCATTTTAATGCTGCGTGGACTGAAAACCACCCTTTCACTTAACATGTGGAAGAAAAAAAATTGGATTTTTTATTATTAAAATAATAATAATAATAATAATATATTCATTTTTAGAGCCTTTTCGGCGACTAGGACAGCAATAGAACTAATATAATCGTACATATTAGGAGTATCCTATGTTGAGTTTTCTTTGAAGTCTAGTGTGGATATATATTAATTCTGATGGAGATTTTAAAGAAGCATCTTACTAGTACTTATTTAATGCACTAGGTGAGTTAATTAGTTGTAAGGCTAGCAATTTATTTGAAAAAAATACAGATACCCACTTATAATTAATATTTTATAATAAAGCATTTTTGGCACCAACTCCTGGGAGACATCTCCATATATTTTAAAGGATAAGTTCTATATGAAAATTCAGTCAATCCATCCACAGTCCATGTATAGATAATAGAAAACTTTTGGTTTTAAGTTTTAACTATTTTGTTTAAACATGTTTTAATTACCTTATGTATGTAGGTGTGCTGTGCCAAAAAAAAGGTATGTACGTGTAGTATTTCCAATTAGTTTATAGTTGTATAGTATTATAAAATGCTTTTTTTTGGAAGGGGGGGTTGTTTCACTATAAAAAAGGCATGTCTAGTGTACAGGCTCCTACCATTGTGGGGTTCGAGGAGAGTCATAATCAAGTAATGTCTTCCCAAGATTGTTTCACCGCGCAACAACAAATTAAAATAAAGAAGAAAAAAACATTGCTTAACAATGCCCCCTACTCACATGGGACAATGAAATGGCCATCCCGACTCTCTTCTTGGATGCTCTTGTGCATGCTCCCATTGACCCAATGTCGGCACAAGGCTCACGCCGTTTGGCAACAAAGCCTTTAATAAAATAAAATGAGAAAATAATGATGTCAAGCTGCGTTGCATACTTTAGCACCTCCTTTTGTCTATCTCCCTCCATCCTATGAAATGACATATTTGTTTCCTATTGTGGGTGGAGAGAGATAAACATAAGAATGTGCTAATGTACTCTATGCAGTCAGATAATGAACTCAATCACTAAAAAATAAAAATCTAGAGACCTTAAAGTCCCTCGGGCTCCATTAAGTTGGATGGAGATTATTATTAAAAAGTGTGGCTAATATAATATTAGAGAGAGAGAGAGTAATTAGTATCGGCAAAGACAATTAGATTATCTCGCAATAGTGACATTTATTGCAAGCACATTGTTTCACACATCATAACAATCTTATTCTTTCTTTATTTATTTTTAATCAAGGTGTCTAGGCCAACTTATGCGCACCTCAACTGATCCTTGGAGAGATTAGCGTAAATAAGTCATTGTCACGATCTTCACTTAAATTGCAGATTTACAAATGGAGAATCGAACTTGGGGCCGTGCGCCTATCCATACAATCCCCAATTAGCTATAACCATCTAGATAACCCCCGGATGGCTCATACCACAACAATCACCACACAAGAAATAGTTTCGTCAATAAAGAGTCCCACATGGTGAGAGAGGATCGAGAGAATATTAATATGGGTCCCACATAGTTAGGACTTAGGATGTAAAAGAGCCTGGAAAAGATTCTTGACACTTTTTTTTATTTTTTGGTGAAGATTCTTGACACTATGGGCATGGAGATGTGTTATATTCCCCATATTATGCAAACTGTCAATCCATAATTCAGGAATTAGGCCAAAACCAAAATGGGTTTGAAGACAAAACCAAAAAGAAAGTATTACAACCATAAGGCAAGGACCATCATACTTGGGGCCTACTTTCATAAATATACTGAGCTTAAGATAACTTTTATCTCCATATTCATATTTCCCGTAGAATTTATTTTGATTGAGATTTTTAGTCAATTGGATTAGACTAGAGTCACTAGAGACTAGTATACCTACCCAGTATATGTGTAGTATCTATACCCAGTATACGTCTTAGGTTCAGAGAGCATTTTCCCTATACTTATAATTATACCTTCATTAGAGAACATTTATTAAATAGTGAAGGGTCATCCATATGAGAGAGAGAGAGAAGAGAGAGAGAGAGAGAGAGAGATTGGCCGACATTTTATTTCATGAGTATATGTGAGAAAGAGAAGAATAAGTGGGAAGAAAAGGAGAAAACGAAGAAAAGAAGACTTGGGAAGACATGTTCTTAAACGAGGTTGTTAGAGGTAGGGACTTAAGAGTGAAGATGGGTCGAAGGAACAGTAAAGTTCACATGAGATGCTAATTAAGTCATAGAATGGTCCACCAAGCTCCGGCCCATGTTGCACTTATGATCGACGTAGACCTCTTCTAATCAGATTATGGAGAGTTTTCGATTATAATATTCTGTGACATTTTGGCCACGTCAAGACTGCAAGAGCCAGGATCTTCCTATGTGTTTTTTTTTTTTTTTTTTTTAACCAAAGTGTCTAGGCCAGCTTACACACATCTCGGATTAATCTAGGATTTTCCTATGTGGGTTGAGCCTTACTCAGATAATGATGATGATGTTTATTTTCACAGTGAGATGAGATCTATTTCACTATCAATGAAGAATATGTTACTAGTTACTACCACTTGTGCCCACATCTTTCCAGATCATGAAAAATGAACCATTGCTACAAATTTATAGTATAATCTATATAGGCACATATCACTGGAATACCCTCAGGTCTTGCGGCCTTTTAACATTCCTTTGAAATCAGCCCGCAAACACAAACAACATAATGTAAGACATTGGAACCTACTAAAAGGTTCTTTCACACAGCCATAGATCTCTCACACACACACAGAACACTCTCTTTCTCTCACTCTCTCCTTATTTATGAAGCCGTTCCTATGCGGCTTGCTTCATGAACCCTTTCCCATCTTTAAATATATACTTGAAAATGAAGAATAATTATTTGTTATTTTTATTTTGAGTACAAAAGTATGAGGATGGAAATATTTAAAATGATATATATCATGCACTATATCCTGACCAAGTAGACTGATAAGTGAGCAGTTTGACCATGGAATCGATATGGAGGATTCTTGGATGATGCAATTGTTGAATCTAATGGTCTATGTCGATTATATGCATCTTGTAGAAATATTTTATTTTGTTTTTTCAATTTTTTTTCTAGTTTTTCACAATTGGATTTATTGGAGTTCCATGGGGATTTGTCTTTAGGTTTGATAATTTCAAATTACAAAATTCACGATGTAGAGTTTTAAGATTTCATGGTTTCAAGTTTCAGTTTCATGCATATTTTGGCTTAATAGCAGCAAACTCCGCTTTCAAAAGCAAACTAGAATAAGTTAGCCTATCACATCTTGAAGCTTCGCACTCTATAGCGTTTTTAAAGGCGGGTAACATGCTACTAGCGCGCTAGCCTTTTTCCGGAGGCTTGTTGATTGATGCGATAGTAAAGCTCAAGTTGCCAGTATGAAAACGTTAGTTCATGAATTTTAATCAAAATAAGTGCTTCCATCAAAGAATCACTCTAGGAAATCAATTTTACCAAATGCAACGAGTGATGGTGAAGGAAAGAGTGGAGAAAAAAAAAAGTGCAAAAATATGAAAAGCTGTCATTTTTTTTTTTGGGTACAAAAACAAAGGAGTCATTGAGATAAGGGAAGGTTCTAATATGCATGGTTGTAGGCTTGAGACCTAAAACTAACTCTCTATTTCTCTCTCCAAATAAATGTACATTTTGACAATTTTGTATGCTGGGAGTTCATCCGGAAGGTGCCAAATTGGCAAATTCATGGTTTGCTTATAAGCCAATTCATAAGTCAACTAATGAATGCAAAGACCTAGCTTTGCTTCAACAGTGATTTAGGTTTCTTTCTAAGGGAGGGCTAAGCACTTCTTAAGTTGGGATGTGTACATTGTTTTAAGTATGTAATATTAGGTTGGCTTTTTTTTTTTGGTAACATTAGGTTGTCACTTTCATAAACTCTACAAAAAGATATTAATTGGAAATTAAAGTGTTTGTTGGTCTCATAGACCACGATAGTTTGGGAATACGAGAAGGATAAAAATTATCGTTCCATGAATATTTCAGACACTTCATCCTATAGGGGGTGGTTTGTATAAGGGAAAAAAAAATCCTATAGAGGGGAATTTATTCTACTTTTGTGATCTGTTGATTCGAATGAGCTATATTTTGTTCATCGGAATAGAAAACTTTCTCCATATTAATTTAATTAATTTTTTTAAAAATTTATTAATCCCTTAATTGACAAGCTATAAGGTTTTTTTTTAATACTCAACTCGCCCTTTTCAAAACTTGGTACCTTGGGCAAGTCAAACTTGACTAGGGAAAATTATTATTTTTATTTTATTTATTTATTTATTTATTAACATCCTCCTTCTCTTTCTCTGAGTGAGTAGGAAGTGAGGCTATGTTTGCAACACATGTGAAAAAAAAAAAGATTAATATTGAAGATGACAATCAAAAATTCAAGAACAGTTTTGTTTAGTTGTAGACTAAACTTATAGTTTGTGAATAATATATGACTCAATAAAAAAAAAACTATATTTAAAGAATTTCACATGACTTAAAGAAAAAAATACCGAATCAATGAAAACTCAGACATTCAAACCTAATTTGATTATTTCTTAAACCTAGATGAATCTTCATGACTCTAGATCAGGTTCATGCTTTCTTGCTCGACTCAGATCAGATTAATTGCCCTAACCCATTTAATGAAAGGACTTAATGAACGAATTCATTGTGAATCCATGGTTTGTTGGGGGTGATTGGTTAATCATCTAGCCAATAATTCCACATGAGAGAGATGGATGTCATTAAACGTGGCAGGTTTTCATTTTGACAACTGGCACATACCCAACACACTAACATTGAATCTAAGTGGTAAAGCTAATGGGTCACATCTTAAGACTCTTGGAAACCCTTTACATTAAAAAAGCAGCTAACCTAGTTAGGGACTTAGGGTCCAGTTTGTTGGATAATCAAGGTAATTAAATCTTACTTTTCTTTCACCCACTACGGTACCGTTTTTTCTTCTTTCATTGTTAGACGCCAATGTAGGATGTGATATTCTTTTAATGATGTCAAACTAAGCATTATTTCCAATGATCAAAAGTCGCCACCTCAGTCTCAATCCATCTTAATGCAACACTGAAAGCTACACACTACACAAAAGTTTTCTCAGCAGTAACTGAATAAGGTACAAGGTTAATTGATGAAAACAAGTGTTTATTTAAGGTCTCCTCTTTTTTTTTTTTTGGGTTAAGATTTAAGGTCTCCTCTTATAATCTACATTGCCATTCATTCAGAAGGAATCATATAGGTTTTAATAATTGCTTATCCACCCTTGTGTTGTCATAAATGCCCCTAGATGCCTATTTACTATCATTTGATAGCTCACCCGTGAGTGACTTTTCACTTTTAGTGTATGGCCATACGAGTATTAGTTGAGATTTTAATTACGGAAGAATAATCCCATATCGATTACCCCTAAGGAAAGGTTTTTTGTCCCCTCATAAACCTATAAGTCTCTTAACATGGTATCAGAGTGGACTCGGCTCCTCTCCTTAGTGCCTATTGCCTAGGTCTTGCCCATAGTTACTTGGGCGAGTGACACATGACGAGAAGATTTGGTGTCTCGTTTTCCAAGCCTTTGTCAATGCCTAATTTTTTGTACTTTTCTCAAATTGTTGGATCTTTGCCTCTTCATGTGTTGCTCACCCAGGTAGCTATGGGTTGATTTAGGCGATGAGCACTAAGGAGAGCAATCGGATCCTATTGAAGCAAGTTTTGTTTAATCCTATTGCTGATGTTTCCAGGTCTGCCTCCATTCATCCGCATATAGATAGTTCATCATACCTAGCTACATGTAAGGAGAGTGGTGGGATAATAATCCCACAACAGTTGCCATGAGGTCTTTTGGTCTCTCATATACTTTGAGTACGTCCATGCTCCACACAATGGTTTGAGTTCTTGAAAAAATTTCCTATAAAAATTGATGTCTTCTAGACCAAGTCAATGGGTGCACATGAGAAAATGCCACACAATTCGTATATAGAAGAGCTCACATGGTCAAAGAGTAGAGAGAGTCATGAAGGATAAAAGTGAGAGCCTGTGTGTATTGTCCACAGTAAAATATTAAAAATCAGAAGAAAAAAAATTTACTCAAAGAAAATCGTGTAAACTATCCACTAATTTGCTCAAAAAAATTACACCAAATAACCAGGACCTATAAAGAGATGCATTTGTAGCGAACCAGAGGCTGCTAGCCAATGGGTCTTGCATAAGACTTAAGAGGCTTAATGTTTGACTCTCCATCTCTCCTATCTTCCCCCCCCCCCCCCACCCCCCCCCTCCACCCTCCACCCTCCACCCTCACCCTCCACCCTCTCCATTAATTGGGCTATCGGTCATTGCAAGGTAGATTTAAAAAAAAGAAAAAAAAAAAAAAGAAAGAGAGAAAGGACGTTAAAGGACTTTTTGGAGTCAGCTGCTCAATCAATGGAAGGGTTGGGTCGAAAGGAACATAGATGACTTTTCTAAGAGGAGGAGGACGAGGAAGAGAGAGAGACATAGATTTGATTATACCAGCAGCATATCTAACATTTTTTCATATATATATATATATATATATTTTTTTTTATAAATGATTTTCATTTTATATCAAAAAATAGACGGGAGCTCCTCTGCGGTGCAACAAAGGTGGTAACACACATCTGACGTCCTAGAACACCTTGAGACTAGTATTTATTTATTAGGATCTATGTCCGAATACTCTAGACCGTCAAATATGCATTCCCACAACTGCTGCGCCGTATAGGAGCCGAATCCTCAGAAAACTGGGTAGAGAGAGGATAGAGTAGGATATGGTCCTCATGAGCCGACGTTTGTAATTTGTTGAACTAACCAGTTCTCTCTCTTTCTCTTATGGTTATGCTCCATGTCTCATGAGCTTATATGTTTGTTGAACCAACTGGTCCTGTCATTCTCTCTCAACAGCATATGGTATAGTAATTACTAAAGAGTGATGATTGTGATGGGTGACACAGACTAGACCCCCCAACATAAATGGAGCACTCCCGTGGTGTCGTCGGCATAGGATTCTCCCGGTTTCTGACCTCTCATCTCATCTTATCTCATCTGGTGGTACTCACAATTTGGATAATTATTAAGTTGCTTGGGTGTGTGCCCTTAGCCCATGAGGATCATATAATGCATCTTCTTCCACATAGGGTACCTACCCACCTAAAATTAGTATACAAAAAGTAACTTCAAAATTGCTGTTTTGGTATTTTACATGTTTCCATAAGCTTCCTATCATCTTTCCATGTCTTAATTGGTTCCATTGTAATTAATATACTGATAATTCTTACATGATACTTTATTTAGGACATGTTAAGGGTTGATTTCTTGTATATATTGTAGTTCGAGTTATTGGGGATTCTTTGTGAACACAAAGAAGCAGCATGTCTTTCTCTATTTGCTTGTGCAGGCAAATGTTCTCATTTCTCTGGTTTAAGTATCTCGTCAAACCATTTACATCGATCAATTCTTACGTTGTGATTGTGTGAATTTTATTTATTTATTCATTACTATTTTTTTTTTTTGTGTATAAGTTTTTGTTTCTACAGAATATGCACCTATCTAAAAGTAGCAATACATGTAGGTGGGATTTGACAAGAAAAAATACCTTGTTACGGATTGTCCCTGCTTGTGTTAACTAATACCCTTAAAACTCATGAAAGTAAAATGCATCATCATTTTCTTATGCCTCTCCATGTCATGAGCAAAAAGTCCACTCCTCCAAGAAATGACACAAGTAAATGTTTAAGACTTTTTGCAATCCAAATGTGTTACCTAAGCATGAATAGGGCTGGAGAATAAGTAGCGATAGTGGACCTGATATAATATAGTTTGAAGCATAGTTGGAAAACAAAGTTTTGACTTGGATAAGTCACCTAAGATGAGAAAAGGGGGGAAGGGGGGGGGGGGAAATGAATGAAACTTGGTTAGTATTCATGAAGACTAGCTCATGTTTAAGAAGTGACTAGACTAGGTCCGAGTCAATATAAGTCTTTATTGACTCAGTTTTTCAACTAGTCATGTGAAACTCAACAAGTCCCCTCCC